>NC_056751.1:434277872-434522872 GCF_019279795.1 Protopterus annectens | reverse complement strand
ACACCTTGGATGGGGAGGGGTGTTTGTAAATCAGAAGCCCATGAGCCCCCAAATGGAAACAGTGGGACTGAGGTCCCCACCCATGGGCAGTCACCACTGCACCTTCATGGACCCGAAGGTGGCTGCACTGGGGGCTGAGCAGGAGGGGCAGGCTGACCCTCTAGATGCACTACGACGTGGCCCTCAAGCTGGTATAGCAGATCTCCAAACTCCCTTTGGAGCTCACTATGCACCAATTCCTGGACCTGACTTTGGGTGACAGGATCCTGTCTGCGCCCTCTCCCATGGGAAATGAGCCTCATCCCCTTGGGGTGGTTCTACACAAATATGGTGCAGGACCAGTGGACGAGCAGGTCCCGGGGTGGGTTCCAGTTGTGCTGGGGCCCGGTGCCATGGCCAGATGAGGTGGGAGAGGTGGGTCTGCTCGGACTGGCCTCCTCATACGTGCTATGGTGTTGCAGTTTTAAAACATATGTGGGTTAGTAATAGTCAACACAATCTAGGATTAGTTATAATAGCATGCATAGATATTCCCATTAACCCAAAGCACCAGATTTGGAACAGTTGCATAGCAAACAGAACATACGCATATATGGAACCACAGTGGCCATTACAATGGCATGCAGGTTACATTGATAGCAGCAGGCCACGAATGATAGAATTTCAACATAGAACATTACTAGAAACACATTTCAATATTTATTGAAAAATAAGACATGTCCCAACAGTAGGTTAGGTGTAAACATACCCATTGTTTTGTGTATTTAGATTATTGTTGCAGATATTGTGGGGGGAGGAGATGTCAATTAACAACTTATATATCCTTGTAGCACTCGCAACTTTAATGATCATTGCTCTAATCATTAAGGTACAGGTATTATTACAATACCCTATGGCCTTGGTTTGGGCAGTGGTATGTTTGTACACAATGTATACTTCAACTGTCTTATAGCTAAATTCTACATCTCATACCTGGTGGACCTGTGGAGGGAATGTTTGTTAACTCTACCTGACTGTTTCTACACATATTCCCAGATTCAAAGTTAATATTATGCACATACCTCTCAATCTCTTAATGCACACACTCTGGACAAAGCTTGACAACATGGAGGTACAAATACAGACATGTTTTGAATATTGCTGTCATAAACTTGGAGAGTTGCATGAGTGGCAGGATTTGTTTTAATGTACATTTTCTGAAGGTTGTGAGGTCTGAAAATCAAATGTATGTCATTATTTCATGACTACAATTCTGAGATCATCCCACTGGTTTGCCAGGGAGACAAGGAACAGGCATAAAATATGAGCCAGTTATCTGGACATTCATAAAATCTGCACAGTTGAGAGATACAATTATGCATACAGCTTACGACCACTCCCAGGATTTGAACCATGGTTGTGTCGGCTAGATACAACAAGTTAAGTCACAGTAGAGTGTGCTATTTGGACATTGCTATTGATTTCTTCAGTGTTTTCTGTCTTAAGTCTTTCTTGGTTGTACAATCTGACCTTGCAATTACAACAGTCTTATGCAGACATTCCTACACATATTTTTATGTAGCACAGTGTGAGAAACAGTGGTTAACACAACAGTACTATTCTGATATCAGATGTTACTGAATGCTACAAGTCAGGGCATAATATACCAGAGTAAACACTACCAGTCCAGGATTTAAATCTTTATTGGCAGGCACAGTTTTCTTATCTAACAGACCTTTGGTGGGAATGTTTGTTAACACTATTTGACTGTTTCTACACATATTCCCAGATTCCAGTTAATATTACGCACATACCTCTCAATCTTTTAATGCGCACACTCTGGACAAAGCTTGACAACATGGGGGTACAAATAGGGATATGCTTTGAATATTGCTGTCATAAACTTGGGGAGTTTAATATACATTTTCTGAAGGTTTTGAGGTCTGAAAATGAAATGTATGTCATTATTTCATAACTACAATTCTGAGATCATCCCACTGATTTACCAAAGGGACAAAGGAACAGGCAGAAAATATGGGCCAATTATCTGAACATTCTGATAAATCTGTATAGTTGAGAGGTATGATTACGCATACAGCTTACTACCACTCCCAGGATTCAAACCATGGCTGTATCTCCTAAAGATACAACAATTTAAGTTGCAGCAGGGTGTACTATTTGGATATTGCTATCTACCTTTTCAGTGTTTTCTGTCTAAGTCTCTCGGTTGTACACTCTGATCTTGTACTTACCACACCCCCAGATTCACTAATCTTCCGTGCACGACTAGCTTAGTCCTGCACGAAAGCACCCGAGCAGGACGGCAGAGCGCAATGCATATTAACAAAGTGCACTGCCCGAGCTCCTAGGCTTACAAGGAGCATGTACGAGTGCAGGGGGCCATGCCTGAGAGCAGAGCCCTCAGAATAAACATGCCCCTGCAATGTTGAACAGCAGAAGCTGTTAAGAAATGAGTGAGATCATTCACAGGTGTCCCCATATCCCCACCAACAGACCCCCACGTGTATAACAGCAACAGGACATATAAAGTAAAAGATGAAACCCATCTATAATGTTTAAAACACTGATGAAATCTAACAGCAGGTGCGCAGGTGTGCCTATTGCTTAGCTATGGTTAATGTAGCTGAAATAGCAAAAGGAGGATAAAATGCAGGATATGCGCAAAGGAAGCAGTACAGCAATATTGTAGTGGGCAGAGCATTCGTCTCACGGGCAGTCAATCCCGGTTTGAGTTCCACTGCAGTACATTCCATTTCCATGTCAAATACTGTTATGATCAATATATTTAGTTGTAGGACCTAATAAATAACATATATGTGTGAATTGGAGTAGGAAGCAGTGCAATGAATGATAACCCCATACAATTGCCAAATCCGCTACCCCCCCCCCCAAGAACCAGTAGACTATTACTGTTGAAAATAGATCAGTAGTAAGGATATATAAGCACAACTAAGCAGGTACAAGTCTGTTTGCATGACAGGAAGCAGTGCTTACATAGAGTAAGCAATAGAGAGGCTAACCATGTGTAAGCAGATGTCAATGGAAGTTAGCAGTGCTTACCGTCACCCAAACCCGCTGACAACAGAATAAAAGTGCTTTAACCACTCAATATCCAACGGGCCTTGTTCTGGCCAGCAACAAGTTAAACAGTCCCTGCAAGGCCCGAACCCAGGAGCCTGCACTCCATAGGCAATGTGATTTACCACTAAGCCACCACAGACATACATAACCCTGACGTTTCCACAAACATAGCATCCAGCAATACCATTGAACATTACATGACATGAAGCTAAATATGTAGATGCATGTGTGTGTATATTTATAGCAATAACTAAACAGATTGATACCTCACCCTCCCTGTATTACATATGTATACATATATGGATATATATATATATATATATATATATATATATCTATATGGGTCTACTTTACTTACCCGAAACGCTATTCACCGACACTCCGTTGACCGACACCTAAAGACCGACAGTACGAAATACCGAAACTGTAACACGCCAACGATCGTAATACCGACAATTGCACTTAACAGCAAATCACGTAATATTCAGCATTACTGTATAAGTATACCATACATCTACAGGGAAGTAGCCTACCATGATCAGTATTTGTGAGCATTTCACAAATACTGATCATGGTAGGCTACTTCCTGTAGATACGGTACACTTATACGGCATGTTACAGTTTCGTATTTCGATGTCCCTCTTTAGGTGTCGGTCAACGGAGTCTCGGTGAATAGCGTTTCGGGTAAGTAAAGTAGACCCATATATATATATATATATATATATATATATATATATATAAGTATCCACATATAGAAATATATGTGTGTGTGTGTGTATGTGTGTGTGTGTGTGTGTGTGTGTGTGTGTGTGTGCGTGTGTGTGTGTATACACAGATATATAACTATGATATGAGACAGCAGATAAGAATGACATATATGACTGCAGGCACCACCAATGGGGGTGAGGGGCCCAATCAACATACGTGTAACACATTCCATTACCCTCCCCAGCCAAACAAGTGAAACATACAAACAAACAAAGACGCAAACAAAGTAAACAATCCACTGCTCCCCAAACCACACTCCGGATACAACCAGTGGGAGAAATACTGTAGACTCACTAAGTCTAATCTAAAAACCAAGACAGGAACGTCTCCTGCGGGACAACCCAAACAGTTTGGTTATTTGGATAACCATCAGTACACATCAAGGCAGGGTGCGTATGTAATCGGAATGCAAGGTTGGGAAAGCCTGATGACCCATGGGTTGAGACAATGTACGAGATGGGTCCCAAGAAGTGGAGAGTGGGCAGTGTGTAGTGGTGTGGTTAGACATGACCTGCACCCAGAGAAAGGATGAGTGCTGCAGAGGAGGAGCAGGGGGGGGGACTATGGGGTTTGAAATTATGGGTCGAGGCATGCAGGTGTTGGCTGGAGCGGTTCTAATCGGACCACCTCGTGGATGTAAGCAATAGTGTGAATTGGGCAGAGCTGTCACCTAACGAGCAGCCATTCCTGGCATAAGTCCCACTGCAGCACAGTCCATTTTATATAGCAAAGCATGGTATAACCAGATTTGTTATTGCAAAACCCACTAAATAACACCAAAGAACACATGGCCACAGCACCTCCACTATAGGCATGTAAGCCGTTCTAATTGGCATCACAACTTATTATTGTTGTCCTCACCCCCACCCAAGGGTGTGAGTGTCCAAATCTACCTCCAAATTCAGTGTATATGCACAGCTGTTGCTGTAAAATAAATGGCCAGCAGTGGACCTTCCTTTCAGCCTTCCTGCACATCCCTGGCTATTTCCCCTACTATCTTTCCCTCTTTGTGCCCCTTTAACACCACTTACCTATCAACCCCTTCATCATGTATATTAAAGTTTACAGTTACAAGTAGGTGACACCCTCTTCCCCAACTATATTGGCAGAATCTGGAACTCCCTACCCACATGTATTACCTCAGCTGTCCCAAAGGACACATGTAAATAACACTTGAAGGAACACCTCAAGCACACTTTGATCAGCACATGCTCACCTGGCTAAATCCCCCACCCCCCACCTTACACTCTATACCCCTACATCAACTACTGAAACTGACACCTCTTGTCCTGCCTCACATACATATCCCAACATCCTTTAAACCTTCCCTATTGCTCCCCTACCAATTATTCCCACAGCCTACTATGCAGTTACAATGCCGCCCCCTCTACCTACCTACCTACCTACTCCTTCACTATTCTCTTCTACTCTACCACACAGGTATGGAATAACTGAATCGTAACCTGAATACCTGAATGTATCCTATCCAGAACTGTTAAACTGGAATAAAACTTCACCTTAAACTGACCATTGTCAACAGTCATACCTGACATGTAAACCTGACCTAAGCATGAATAATACCAACATGTTAATGTAAACTATGCATGAAGAATATGTTACTTAGCTATGTTAAGTATGTTACTCTCTATGAATGTGAACACCTCCATATTACTTGTAATACTTAGCTGGGTTGTACTGTGGAGGTCTACTCTCTGGGCCACTGTTGAAAATGGACAAGCATCCAGTTGGATTTGCCCGGTCAACAAATGTAAAATAAATACATAAAGTAGTGCAGGGGTAAGTGGGAGTAAGCGGGTTTAAGCCTGTTCGGGCAGCAGTAAACAATGCCTACACTTGTTAAGCAATGTAGAAGCTAACTCAGTGTAAGACTCCGTAACCGGAGGTCAACATTGCTGACCCTCACGCAAACCAGTGCATACTCACTTACAAGTGCTCAAAAATGCCTTAGTCACTCTGTAGCCAGCAGCTCTTGTTGTGCCCAGTAACAAAACAATCTGCACTCCCAGGTTGCAACCCCCAGACCTTGCACACTATAGTCAAAGTGAGTTACCACAAAGCCATGGCAGATTCACGTACAGCTGCTGTTATCACAAACATATCATCCAGCACAGTCATTCAACAGTATAGGAAATGTATGTAAGTATGTAGATTAATACCAGCAACCATTTGTACATTGCTCAATTACAGTATTTTGAGCAGTCTATGTGTATCATAAAAACAGTGCCTGTCCAATCATACTGTGAGAACAGTAGTCTTGCATAATACTTAAGAGAATTGTAAAAAATGGTGCATGTTGTGGGGGCATGTGTGTGTGCTTCATGCACAGAATGTCAAACCTGGGACGTCAGTTCCGCGGAACCGGGAGATGAGGCTGGCCAGGTGTGTGAGGAAACCACTGCTTCTCAAACCCCTGGCAGGATGCCACCAGTGGGAGAAAAAGTGTAGACCAGCTAAGTCTAATCTTGACACAACAATAGGTCCATCCTTGGTGGGACGAACCAAAAATTGTGAGTAACATCGATATTTGCACCAGTCTCAGAGTACCATCATGGGAAGGCTCATATGTACATGGACTACACGGATGAAGAGCCTGCGGAAGCTTGGGTCAAGACAGTATACTGGAGGAGTACCGAGACATGCAGAGAGGACAATGTGTGCAGGTGTGTTATGGCTGGGCTAGCAACTGGAGAATGGATGTTTGCTGTTTACGTGGAGCTCAGGGTGGTGGGGGAAAGAACCATGGATAGGACATTATGGAAGAAATATGCAAATGACGGAGCACAGCAATAATGTAGTGAGCAGAGCATCTGCCTAATGAGCAGGCATTCTCCGTTCGAGTCCCACTGTACACAGTCTATTTTACATGGCAAAGCATGTTATAACCAATAGTTTTGTTGCAAAAACACACTAAATAACATCTATATATGAACTGGAGTACTGCAAGAAATGCACATGTGAAGTATCAGTGTCAGACTGGATAAGGCACTAGTAAGCAGGTTTAAACACAAGTAAGCAATAGTAAGCATATGTAACCACAAGTAAGCAGGCTTAAGCCAATTTGCACGGCAGTAAGCAATGACTACACTGGTTAAGCAGATCTGAAGCCAAGAGCTTATAAGCAGATGTAATGGCTGGTTAGCAGCGTTGACTGATGCACAAACCCACTGACAACTGAGTAAAAGTGCTTCAACCATTCCGTATCCAACGGGCCTCGTTCTGGCCAGCAAAAAACTAAAAAGTCGCTGGAAGGCTCAAACCCAGTAGCCTGCACACAATAGACAATGTGATTTACCACTAGGCCACCACAGAAATACCTAACCCTGCCATTTCCACAAACATAGCATCCAGCAATACCATTCAACATTACAGGACATGTAGCTAAATATGTAGATGTATGTCTGTGTGTGTATATATCTAACTAAGTAGATATATACCTCTCCCTCTCTGTATTACATATGTATACATATATAGACATACATATATATAAATATCCACATATAGATATATACATGTGCAGACATCCATACATCTATATGTCATTGGATAAATATACAGCAATACATATATATGTATGCATACATATACACACACACATATATATATATATATATATATATATATATATATATATATATATATATATATATATATATATATATATATATATATATATATATATATATATTTAAATGTGTGTATGTGTGTGTGTACACAGATATATATCTATCTATGATATGAGACAGCACATAAGAATGACATATATGACCACAGGCACTGCCAGTAGGGGTGAGGGGCCTCGATCAACATACGTGTTACACGTACCAATACCCTCCCCCAGCCAAACAGGTGAGACATACAAACACACAAAGTAAATAAACCACTGCTTCCCAAACTACAGCAGGATACTACCAGTGGGAGAAACATTGTGGACCCACTAAGTCTAATCTACAAACAAAGTTAGGAATGTCCCTTGTGGGACAACCCAAAAATTCTAGGATTTTTGGATTTCTGCCATTACACAGATGCCTCAAAACAAGGTGCATATGTACCCGGACTACAAGGTTGGGAAAGCCTGATGATCCATGGGTCGAGACAATGTATGTGATGGGTCCTGAGAAGTGGAGAATGGGCAGTGTGTAGTGGTGTGGTTAGACCCGACCTGCACCCAGAGAAAGAATGAGTGCTGTGGAGGAGGAGGAGCGTGGAGGGGGACTGTGGGTATGTAATTATGGGTCGACATGTGCAGGTGTTGGCTGGAGTGGTTCTAATTGGTCCAACTCATGGATGTAAACAATAGTGTGAATTGCCCAGAGCTGTAACCTAACAAGCAGCCATACCCAGTACAAGTCCCACTGCAGCTCAGTCTATTGTAGATGGCAAGGCATGCCATAACCAATTTTGTTGGTGCAAAACCCACTAAATAACACCAAATAACACATGGTTGCAGCTCCCTTCTGTAGGTATGTAATCCATTCTAATTGGCATCACAACTTATTATTGTTGTCCTCAATCCCATCCAGGGGTGTGAGAGTCCAAATCTACCTCCAAATTCAGTGTATATGCACAGCTGTTGCTGTAGAAGAAATGGCCAGCTGTGGACCTTCCCTTCAGTCATCCTACACATCCCTGGCTATTTCCCCTGCTGTCTTTCCCTCATTGTGCCCCTTTAACACCACTTACCTATCAACCCCTTTTTCTTTTCTTTTGAAAGTTTAAAGTTACAATTAGGTGACACCCTCTTCCCCAACTATATTGGCAGAAGCTGGAACTCACTACCCACATCTATCACCTCAGCTGTCTCAAAGGGCATATTTAAAAAACACTTGTAGGAACACCTCAAGCACACTTGGATCTGCACATACTTACCACCTGGCTAAATCACCCCCCTTACACTCTATACACCTACATCAACTACTAAAGCTAACACTTCTTTGTCCTGCCTCGCATACATATCCCAGCATCCTTTAAACCTCCCCTATTGCACCCCTACCAATCATTCCCACGACCTCATATACAGTTACAGTGTCTCCCCCTCTACCTACCTATCTACTCCTTCACTATTCAGTTCTAATCTACCACACAAGTATGGAATAACTACATCTAACCTGAATACATGAGTGTATCCTATCCACAACTGTTAAAATGGAATCTAACATCACATTAAACCGACTTTTGTCAACCGTCATACCTGGCATGTAAACTATAACTAAGCATGAATAATACCTACATGTTAACTTAAACTAAGCATGAACAATATGTTACTTTGCTATGTTAAGTCTGTTATTCTCTATGAATGTGAACACCTCTGTATTACCTGTAATGATTAGCTGAGTCTTACTGTGGAGCCTGTCTCCCCGGGCCTCCGCTGAAAATGGACAAGCATCCAGTCGGAGTTTCCCGGTCAACAAATGTAAATTAAATAAATAAAATAGTACTGGGGTAAGTGGGAGTAAACATGTTTAAGCAGCAGTAAGCAGGTTTATGCCAGTTTCCATGGTGGTAAGCAATGCCTACACTGGTTAAGAAATGTAGAAGCTAACTCAGTGTAAGAAGCCATAACCGGAGGTTAGCATTGCTTACCCTCGGGCAAACCAGTGCAAACCCGTTTACTATTGCTCAAATGTGCCTTAGTTGCTCTGTAGCCAACAGCTGTCATCGTGCCCAGCAACAAAGTAATCTGCACTCCCAAGGTGTAACCCCCAGACCCTGCACACTATAGTCAAAGTGAGTTACCACTAAGCCACGGCAGATACACATACAGTGGCTGTTATCACAAACATATCATCCAGCTCAGTCATTCAAGAGTATAGGAAATGTATGTAATTATGTAGATTACTATGAAGAACCATATGTACATTGCTCAAATACAGTATTTTGAGCAGTCTATGTGTATCATAAAAACAGTGCCTGTCCAATCATACTGTGAGAACAGTAGTCTTGCATAATACTTAACAGAATAATACAAAATGGTGCACATCGAAGGGGAATGTGGGCATGCTTCATGCACAGAATGTCAAACCTGGGACGTTGGTTCAGCAGAACTGGGAGATGAGGCTGGCCAGGTGTGTGAGCAACCTGCTGCTTCTCAAACCCCTGGCTGGATGCTACCAGTGAGAGAAACAGTGTAGACCAGCTAAGTCTAATCTTGGCACAACAGCAGGTCCGTCCCTGGTGGGGCGAACCAAAAATTGTGACTCACATCGATATTTGCATCAGTATCAGAGGAAGATCAAGGCAAGGCTTGTATGTATGTGGACTAAACAGATGAAGAGCCTGCAGACACTTGGGTCAAGACAGTATACTGGATGAGTACCGAGATGTGCAGAGAGGGCAATGTGTGGAGGTGTGGTATGGCTGGGCTAGCAGCTGAAGAATGGATGGTTGCTGTGTACATGGAGCTCAGGGGGCTGGGGAAGAAATTATGGGTATGACATTATGGTAGAAATATGCAAATGAAGCAGAACAGCAATAGTGTAGTGGGCAGAACATCCGCCCAATGAGCAGGCATTCCCGGTGTGAGTCCCAATGCAGCACAGTTTATTTTACATGGCAAAGCACATTATAACCAATAGTTTTGTTGCAAAACCCGCTAAATAGCATATATATATATATATATATATATATATATATATATATATATATATATATATATATAAACTTGATGACCGCAAGAAAAGCACATGTGGAGTATCAGTGTCAGACTGAATAAGGCACTAGTAAGCAGGTTTGAGCACAAATAAACAGTAGTAAGCATATGTGAGCACAAGTAAGCAGGCCTGAGGCCGTTTGCATGGCGTAAGCAATGCCTACACTGGTTAAGAAACTCTGAAGCTAACATCCTGTAAGCAGATGTAACGGCAGGTTAGCAGTGCTGACCTCCGCGCAAACGTGCTAACTGACTAAACTTGCCTTAACCAGTCTGTATCCAATGGCCCACGTTCTGCCCAGCAACAAAATAAATGGCCTCTCCTAGGCTCAAACACAGAACCCCACACACCATACACAAAGTAATTTACCATTAAGCCATGTCAGATATACATAACCCTGATGTATTCAAAACATATCAACCAGCCCAGTCATTCAACAGTGCAGAGAATGTATTCCTACATGTAAATGTATTTGTGTGAGTAAATATAGTAATATCTAAACAGATACAAAATATCAATAGATGTACATATCTATATGGATCTACCTTAGTAGATCAACAAGTTAAATAAGTGACAACGAATTCACTGACGCTAGAAGATCGCAAGTCACTTCACCGACGCCAGAAGATCGACAAGGCAGAAGACCGACGGAGGAAGACACCGACGCTGAGAACACTGTGATGGGGAAAGGATGTGTAAGTATGCGGTAGTGACGGACGATAGGGTGCGAGTAAGGTAAGTGTGCGATGTTGACGGTGTGTAGGAGTAGGGGTGGGATAAATGAGTTAGGGTTAGGGTGCGAGTAAGGTAAGTGTGCGATGTTGGTGGTCTGTAGGGGTAGGGGTGGGATAAGTGAGTTAGGGTTAGGGTGCGAGTAAGGTAAGTGTGCGATGTTGGTGGTCTGTAGGGGTAGGGGTGGGATAAGTGAGTTAGGGTTAGGGTGCGGGTTAGGTAAGTGTGCGATAGTGACGGACCTTAGGGTAAGGGTTTCGGTTAGGGTTGTAGATAGTTGTGTATGTATGGGTTAGTGTTCGTTTGTAAGGATTTTGGTGTGCTTGTGTTGTGTGTGTGGGTTTTGGATAGGGGATTTGTTTTGTTTGTTGGTATGATGTGTCGGGTGTATGCGATGTCGTGTTTGTGCACTGTCGATCTTCTGGCGTTGGTGAAGTGACTTGCTATCTTCTGGCATCGGTGAATTCATTTTCGCTTATTTAACTTGTCGATCTACTAAGGTAGATCCATCTATATATATATATATATATATATATATATATATATATATATATATATATATATATATATATATATATATATATATATATATATATATATATATATATATATATCCATAACAATATATATTTACATATGTATATATATATATATATATATATATATATATATATATATATATATATATATATATATATATATATATATATACATATATATACACCCACACATCTGTAGATAGCAATGGTAGATTGACAAATACAAATATGTCCATATGCACCGTTAATGGGATTGGGATGGCCCACAATAATATACGTCATGTATGAATAGGCATACCCCCCACAGCCAAACACGTCAGCCCTGCAATACACAATAGTGTTACAGATCACATAAGCAGGTTCTGACATGACATGTGCACAATATGTAAACAGTATTATAACCCACCTGCATGATGTCAGGCCGCTATTAGTAACATAGCATGCAGTACAGTGTGGCTCCCATAGGAAATGTAAAATATGGCAGCTATCAACATCCACAGGGTACATATACACAGACACATATATACAGACATATATAGCTATATCTATATATATATATATATATATATATATATATATATATATATATATATATATACATATACATGTGACTACACAGACACACACAGAGATATGTACAGTAAGATACATATGTAGAAGGTGCACACACTATGGAACAGCCACTATGCCTACAGTTAACACCTTAACAACTGGACACTATATGGGCTACCCATAGAAATGACAATCATTGCCTGCAACATATGCCCACAGAGAGGTCATAGGATAAAACACCACACCCAGGTTTGCAGACATGAATAACCTTTATTTGTGTACTATTACAGTTGTATATGCCATGTACTATAGCTGTTCAGACACTGACATCCATATAAATAGAGTAATGCACCTATGAAACAGTTATACTAATAGAGTAGTCTGGAAAGATTCACAACTGTTGCTGTCCAGGCCAAGCCGTAAAAATTGTACAATAGTAAAGACAGACTGGGCCACAGGATAACAAACTATCAACAGTAAGTAACGCAGGTGCTTAGTCCAGCAGACTCTTATCTACACTCTGTACAAAATCACTAGGTGGGAAAGATGTCAGTTGACCAAATGGGATGTCACTGTTACATAACAAGGCATAATTGACATCATCACAAGCACATTGACAAACAGAACAGTCTGTATGGCAGGAGGCAGAATGCCTGCATTAACCCAATGCATGTAAGTAGTGTAAATAAAGGTGCAGTGAATGGTACTGTACATCCAGATAACTTAAGGCAGTGCACCCCTGATACCCCCACATTTTGTAACAGCCAAGGGTATTTATGGTGCATCCCCCCCAGACTCATTAATACAGGCCCATATACCCCTGTTACATACACTTGCCTCTGGATTGCATAAGGGCACACATGTATTGTGTAGGTGAAGCCCACACATATATGGCCTCAGCCCTACCGTATATGTGGGGGATACAACAGCAGTGGACTGATGGCAGCAATGGCAGTGTGATATAGTCACAGCCCACTACAGAACAACCCCTGACAGTATGTTATATGTGCAAAGCTTGGTGTGTAGGTGGAGGACAGAGACTGGAACACAGGCCCATATGTGGACAACTGCCGCCATACACTAAGCAAGTTGCTGGTGTTACAGGATAGTCTGCAACATACCCTTAGTCAGGGAATTGAGGTTAGAAACATAAATGGATGTAGCCATGTACTGATAGCACTCAACACACACACTGCCAGTTAAATATCTGACACAGCACCTGTGTAGTGGACAGACAAAACATGATAGGCACACCTCTGGCCACCAAGGGGATAGGGCCACAGTTGAGAGAGATGCAGACAGACTGCATTCCAAGGTAACCTAGTATGTACACACACAGCCTGTAACACCAGTACTATACAAAGCGTAACACAACTCTACTCACACTCTGTCTGCAGTTCTGGAACCTCCTACAAAAATGTAGCTGGCCTGAGTGTGCTGGTTCTCCTGTAAGAGGTATTGCTACCTGCTGTCTGTAACACTGATGCCCACACACAGGAAGGATGTCCATCACACAAGAAAGGTAAAGGGACCACGTCCACATGATGTGGGGATTTATAATAGGTGGTTGCCATGACAGTGGTAATTGGAAGTACTACACAGCAGGCTGCCTGCAGTTAGCAAGTGGAGGACACCGATTGGTGGAGAGAGAGAGAGAGAGAGACAAAACAACAGACAAAATAAAAAAATGACAGCTCTTAAGCTGACTTCACAGCAGTTTAGCCAGCTGTCATTCAAGAAGACATCATTCCCACAACAGGTATGTAAGGTATATATACATGTAATAGAATGTAGTACCTGGTCCATCATAATGGGATAGATGATGTGGAATGATTTATATGTGCCATCAGGTGTTGTTGTGATGATGTTCAACTGAACAACTGCTATGGACAATAGTGTCTGTTCCTGTGTGTAGTGGGCCATAGCCATTAACTGTGCATGTCAGAACTGACAGACAAGATGTAAGCCATCATAGTGTGTGTTGTGTAATGAGAAGTATGCATATTACGTGGCCAATAGCTGGTGGTGGAAGTAATACATTATGATTGACGTGGAAGCCACGGTCCACCACTGGTAGGATCCTCAGGAGAATCTGTAGTGTAGCATGCATGAATGCCATAGGTGTGTGATAGGGTTACCTGCAATTGGTCCCTACATATACCCCCCTAATGTCAGGCCATATCTATGTCTGTCACCTGTCTGTGTTGTAGCAAGTCAGAAAAGTGCAGCTGTGCAGGAAGGTGTTGTGAAATTGTGGAGCTGATGTCTGAATGTACCCCACATATAGGTATGCATATGTGTACATATGTCACATATATAATATTTAATGACATATATGTATATCAGCATGTATGTCCAGAAATATACATATACCCATGCTTAGACATATATATATATATATATATATATATATATATATATATATATATATATATATATATATGTAGTCACATATATCTACACACATATAGATAAATACCGATATGCAAATGTCAACATCTGTACAAGCACACACACAGATAGATATGTATGGTAAGACATGTCCCCTATATCACTAACACAGTGATGTGTGCTATGTGTGAGGCAGCAGCACACATAGTAATACAGACAGATATCTACAGCTGGCAGTGTGTGCACCATGGATGGGTATGTCACATGTTAGTCCCATCCTAGCACCACAATGCCCCCACCTGTGAAGTATGCAAAGGGAATATGGGGAAGTATGGCAGATGCACACATGGAGGTGGGCAGGATTGGTAGATATAGAGGACAGTCTACAGGGGTGGTATGTGGCACATGTGGTGGTAAACACTGTGGATGGTGTGTGTGGTCTGTGATGTGGATGCCCCATGCTCCCCAATATGGCCACAATGGAAACAAGGCTCCCTCCAACTCCCACTCATAACAGCAGTCCATGTCCTGAAGGTGCCAGGTCTGGTGGCTGAGCAATGAGAGCATGTTGGCCATGTGAATGTGTACTGGGTGCCTCAGATGGATGTAGCACATCTCTCATGTGTCTGTGGACCCTGGTATGGAACAGACCCAGATCTGAGCTCAGGGGACAAGGACATGTTGGTGTGTAGCCAAAGGGGGTGGACCAACATCCCCTGGGTGGTTCCACATGATGGTATGGCTGTAACAGTACACAAGGAGGCCACAGGTTGGCACACTCATGTGATGTGGCCAGGTATCCTGGTCAGATGGGTGTGGAGAGGTGGATCAGCTGGCCAATGGAACATATACATGTTGATGTGTCACTGTCATAGTACATATATAGGTAGTAATAGTACACACAATCTCGGTACATGCCCGACAGCATGCATAGAACTCCCCTATAACACAGACTGTCAGATGTGTAGCAATCTTAGAGCAGCCATACCACTGGCATATATGTAACCATAGTGGCCCTGACAATGGCATGCAAGTGAATAGTCTGTAACAGGCCCGCAATGTTAGTGTCCACACAGAGGACATGGCTGCAATCACATAGCAGAAGGTGTGGTACACTACACAATCTGTCCAAATGGTAGTTAAGCTGTAGCCATACCCAATGAGTTGTGTGTATAGTCTGTTGAAGCTGATATGGGGGGGGGTGACAGAGATGTGTATTATGAACCGTGATAACCTTGCCATATGAGTCACTCAGGCCTGTTCCCATCCTCATGTTTTTCAGGCACGATGGCACACAGCTGCCTACCAACTTATTCCGCAGAGGAGAATGAAATGATAATCAACCACCTGATACTGCACTACCAGGTCCTATTTGGCAGGACAGCAGTGGAACAGCAGGAGCGAACCGCCCTGTGGAATGATCTCATCCACAGGGTCAATTATGTCAGCCTGTGTAACTGCAGTTATGAGCCGGTCCAGCATCATTGCACCAACCTGCTTCGCAATGCCCGTCAGCATGCTGCCACAGTCCGGGGGATCACCTTGCCACAGGATGGGGCCATGCCATCCATCCACCCCTGACACATGTGGAGGAGCTCCTGGCCAGCCTCGTGGCACCTGCCCATCCTGAACAACATTTACCACTGGACCCCTTTGTGGAGGTGGGTGTCACCCACACAACAGCTGAGGAGCATGCAGGTAAGGACACAGGGTACATCAGTAGACCACTGTTGTGTAAATATCCACAGTGGTACATGTAGATCATGCATATCTGATATGTTATTCAAATAATGTGTTGCTGCATTGTAGTGATAATCAGATGTTGAGATGTCGTAGTATTGTGTGTATTTAAAGTAGATTTATGGCAATACTGCACCCAGCCTCTAGCAGTGCCACAGGTGTGGGCACTGACATTGCATCTCTCACCCCCTTATGTAGATCCCTCTGAGGGTAACAGCAAGGCAGCAGCCTGAAGCTGGTGAGTATGTATTATGTAGATGCATGCCAGCACACCAAACTTGTAATGGTGATGTAATATTCCATGCACACATTTTACACACCTACCCTGAATGCATGCTGTACATGTGCATGTATTGTTGCTGTGAAATGCATATTCTCACAGGGGTGGACATGATGAGGTATTGAAAGGGTATGTCACACACCTGCATGGCAACTAACATCCTGCCATTGAGGAATGTGTCCACAGGGGGTAACATACTGTTGGTAGATATGGTCTACAGTAGCGACATGTTCTGGACAACACCCATATACAGTGCAACACCAGTGTACATACTTTTAGGGCAATGCCAACTGCTGCTGAGATACACTATGGCATACAGCATTACACTAGTCCACATTATCAGCTGGGTCTAAGGTGCAACATGTGGTGTGCAGTGTATGGGACACTGCAAGCCGACACATATGTGTAGGGCTTACCTGTCATGCATCTGCATAAATGCTGAGGGGGGGGTCTTAGCATGAAACACCAATGCACTGCAGCAGGGATCCTAAGGATGGTAGGAATGGCTCTATCTGCATATAGTCAGGTCCAGGACCTGTGGCAGCCATAACCCTACCCACATGGCAATAGTGATGACATTGTGTGAACACCATGGGATGTGCACATGAATGGACCTTGCAAACATGCAGAATAGGGGGACATATGTAGGGTAGGCTGAAGGCCCATGCTGGTATAGCCCTGCCATGAGCAGTGACTGCTGTAGTACACACAACAAGAGGTGTGATAAACCATCATGATAAGGGTGTGCACACACACATCCCCACATGGTGTGTATACATCATGGTCAGCAGCTGCACACCTACCATGATCTGTAGACACTGCATGTGAATGTACAGGACATATTTTACATACTGGGTGTGTGTACAGCTAAGATCTGCAGTGCCGTGGTCCCATGCCAGATCACAGATGTGTGTGTTAAAGCAATGACGGTATGTACACCCCCCATAGCTACAGTATGTTGTGATGGTTGTCAGTGTAAGCATTTCTGCAGTGGCCATACATGGTCTGTTGATGTTGACAGCTGTAAATCAGGCATCTGGGATTCACCAATGACAACAGTCCACATATCATTCCAGGTATGTGTTGCTGAATCACATAGGGCTGTGAAAGGTACAGCTGGCATAAGTGACATGGTACTACACATTCCTCAATGGGTTGGACACCTGTGAGTTGTTGGGCACAGTACATGGCAGGGTGCAGAACAGGTGCACAGCAATAATGTGTACATGGTTGCAGAGGTATCTAGGGGAAGGGGCATCACCAAGTCACAGCACATGCATCATACACATGTATACCGCTGCTAGCATGGTGTGAGTATAGCTGAACCACATGCTGTTCTGTACCATATGTTCTGCATGTTGGCAGATGGGTAATTGGAGGACTATGTGTACGATCATTGTACACATCCTCACCTGCATGTGTGTGTGTGTGTGTGTGTGTGTGTGTGTGTGTGTGTGTGTGTGTGTGTGTGCGCACGCATCCTGGTGGTTAGTTAGTTTGCCTGGATGGTCACTCTGGTGAAGTGGTGTGAGGTAGATGCATGTATGATGCATGTGTGCATGTGAGTATTTGTGTGTGCGGCCATGTATGCACATGTGTGATTGTGGAGTGTTCATATGGCTGTACCCCCCTTTGTGACCATGCAGTACATGGACATGGAGTGCCACACTGTACACTAGAAATACCTGTCATGTACTCACAGGACAGCACGTAGTATAATATGGCCCATAGCTTGGATCAGGCATCCAGAGGGAAAGTAGACCCCAGGTACACACATAATATCGCTGTCAGTGGAAAGGTCACCTACAGCCCATGTATGTAGATCTACAGATACATTTTGGCAGCAATAGTCAACACCAAGGAGTGTAGCCACATATTACAGCTGACACTTGATGGGCTGATGGAGCAGCATATCCTGCATGTACTGAGCATTAGATACACATGACACACCAGTGGGAGGTATTATGGCTAAAACACAGTAGCCCACACATATAAGGGCCATGCACATCATTCCGGCCATACAGAGGGTGCATACCAAATGACAGCATTGGGGCCATGTAACTCCACTACACACAGGTCAGGCAGGTAATGTAGCAACAGGCTTTGTGTCATGGTCGCTTGTGTGGGCATTTAGAAGACTGTGATGTTAATGAGTGGTAGCAATGTGTGTATGTTAACAAGTGTGATTCAGGATGGGGTAACACATGGACATATAAGTGGGGCTGTCTGTAAAGGCATGAACAGGTAGATAGTACAGAGATGTGTGTGTGTTTGTGTGTGTGTGTTTGCGTGTGTGTGTGTGTGTGTGTGTGTATATATACTATTAAGCAATGCTGTACAGATTTTAAAGTGTGTTTATTGTTTTCCCCCACCCCCACACACAGTTACAGTGCCTATACACACCCCAGCACCAGTGACCATAGCAGAGAGACAGCTGGCATTTAGTGGCATTGCACAGGAAAGTGTGGTAACCATGCCTACTGTGTCCAGTCACAGCAGGCATAGCTGGATGTCCAGCAGACTGCCACATAGGCAGATGTCCCAGGGTGCATGTGGTAGGGCCTCTGGATATCATGCCCCTGGCATATGCAACATAGCTGCAACCAACAGAAGCATGTTCCAGGCTGTAATGGCAGCGCAGGCACATATTGAGCATTACACCAGACAGGGCCTTAGGCTGCAGAAGGCTGCACTTGCTACTGCAGGCGACAACCTCCGTGTAGTGGCGGCTGCCATTTGTGCTTCTAACGAGCAAGCTGATATACTGCATGATGAGCTGATGACCCTCATCAGCCATATTGTGTCCATGCTTCGACATGTGGAAGGGATGCAGTGACGCCCGCATGGACATGGTCCAGCAACACCGACAGCTGCCACTCAGCATGGACATGCTAGGACACCAAGGCGCTCCCATAGTGGCAGTAGCAGCCCTGGTAGTGAGGAGGGCGTGCTGTCCATACCACACCACAGCAGGCCACATGCATGTGGTCCTGGCCAGTCCCAGGTGCGATGTGGTACCAGAGGACAAATGTCATTGAACTGTTTTAAACTGTTTAAAGTTGTTTTTGCACCCGCACTTTTAAAGTTTGCCCTGTTTGTTGCATTTACCTGTTGAGGCTACACACTCAAGTGCGCTAGCCTGTGTTACATATTTATTGCACTTTCCTGCTGGTTATTGCAAAAAAGAAAAAAATATATATCCTTGTTTCCCATCTTTCCTGACCTAGAGTAGTCCAAATACAGGCTTTGCTGTATTCTGGACTTTTGGAAAATTCCTGTGTTGCCCATTTCCTTTCTTGGATAAAGGGAGGCTTCATTGTTCACCAGGGGCAATGGGAAGCTTGGAGTAGCCTATCTATCCCTGGAGGAGTGTTCCCAGCGCAAGAATCTGGTAGTCTATTGGCCGTTTTGGGCAATTTTCTAGCTCTTTCAAGTCCACCTGTATAAAACCTGTTTTAGCGGCTTTGCGCGATTTTGCGCATAGTGCAGCATCATTGGGTTTAAACCATTCTTGGCTCCACAAAGTCTGCTCTTCACCTTTTCCCTTACAACTGATCTAGTTCTCATAATAAACACCCTATTCCCACTCTAAAGCCTGGCACTTGCTCACTAAAGCAATTATATAAGTCAGCACAAAAAAATTAAAAGCACTACACCCTCACAAACTCCCCTTAAGTACTTTGTTCCCCATTGGCCCTTTTTTTCAATTATAAAGGAATTCCCAATACTATTCTAGCATGTCCAAAGGTCAGTTGTCAATCTCCTCTCTGGTCCAGCTGGTGAATCTGGGAATCTTGAGGCAATGTTATAACTGCCTCATGTACACAGACAACCCTCTCCTCCTCCCAACAAATTCCAACACATGTGAGAGATTTAACCATACAGCCAAACTGGAGGATACGCTCTCTCAACTCAGTAATGGAGTAACCAGTCAGAAGGAGAAGGAAACCACACTCACTACAATTCCAGTCTCACAAAGACCTACCACGACAGCAAACCAAACACATAAACACACAAAAACATACTCAGAGGCTCTAAATAAAAATCTGCCTAAGCAGCAGAGACCTCCAAAGCAGACACCCAAGCAACCGCTACCCCAAAACAAAACACGTGCAACACATAGCTCACAAAGCCAGTGTGCCGAACAGTCACAGCCCTTAAGGCTAAACAACACACCTGATACACTTGTAATAGGTGACTCTATCATCAGGCACACTGACGTCCCACTCACCAGGCTGAACAAGGAGAAGGTCATGGTGAGCTGCCTGTCGGGCGCTAGGATCCGCCACATAACACAAGCACTCAGGTCACTCCAATGTAAGTACAAATATGACTCAGTCATCATCCATGCTGGTGTGAATGACCTGAGATGTACCTCCCTGGACTAAATGAAAAGAGACATAGAGGAGCTCTCTGAGCATGTAGCCCAGGCCGGTATGACCCTGACCTTGAGTAGCATCTTACCCTCACCAAGAATGATGCCACAATATGAAGACAAGATGATCAGTTTCAACAATTGGCTTAAGTATTGGTGTCATTCAAAGGAGATCCAATGCCTGTCTGCCTGGGATGACATGCTCGACAAGCCATGATGCTTCGCTAGGGACGGCTTGCACCTGTCACCCCTGGGCTTTCGGATATTGGCAAAGGCTCTTGCTACCCCCATAGTGCCTTTTTTAGGCAAGGCTCAAAAGACAAACCCACCTGCATAGGTATCACAAGGGATAAGAAGCTAAGAGTAATGCTACTCAATGCCAGAAGTCCAAACCTTAAGATGCACGCACTCGAAACTCTCCTTAGCATGGAGAACATCGATATCTGTGCAGTAACAGAAACCTGGTTCAAGGCTCCCGAGAGCACCCCAGCACTACCAGGTTATACCTCATACCATGTTTTTCGGCCCCAAAATTTGGACCGAACCACAAAAGGAGGGGGAGTGTCAATATTCGTCAAAGATACCCACACCTCCAGGTTGGTGGCACAGCACGAAGCATCAGAGACTATCCATGTGCAACTAACAGTGGGTAAAACTGCCTTCCAGTTTATAGCCTACTACAGACCACCCTCCCAAACCCAGGAACCCCACTCAGCCTTCCTGAGAACACTGAAAATATGAAGGTCTCTCCAAACACCATTATATTGGGCAAATTCAACTACCCAAACCTAGACTGGGAGCATTACTCTAGCTCCAACACCCTAGCCCAAAGGTTCCTAGAATTTATAAACTCAAATGCTATGGAACAACTTGTTGCCACTCCCACAAAAGGGGAAAACATACTGGACCTGATCATCACCAACATGGGGACTCTATGCTCCAGACCAGAAGTGTATCCCTCACTGGTAAGATCAGACCATAAACTAATCTCACTAGATATTCACATTCCGACCCCAGCCCCTGCCCAGAAAACCACAGTGAAAAACTTCTCTAAAGCAAATTTCACACGCCTCAAAACCGAGGTGAAATTCTTCAAAGCCCCCGGGCCTGTGGAAAATACGGCCCAGACTGCAGAATCCTTTATAAACGCATTCTATGAACACCTTCAGGAATGCATGGATCATGCAATCCCAAATAAAACCAAGACCCAATCCTTCAAACTTGGGCGTCCTGTCTGGTGGACCCCAGCCATAAACAAACTATACAATAGAAGGAGGAAGCTACTACATGATAGAGCAAAATCCCAAAAAGGGAAGGCATCTCTGATCAGTATTAGCAAAAAGCTACAGGCACTCATAAAATCGTCTAATGCCAGCTTCGAGAGAAAAATTGCACAGGACACTAAGGATAATCACAAGGCTTTCTTTAGTTATGTTAGGAACCTGGGTGGGAATTCCCAGATATGCTCAGAATTAGTCCAAAATGACAAAAAATACACCAAACCCACAGACATTGCCAACATCCTAGCTGACAGGTTCAGCGCAAACATCTCCCCCCCTTCCCCACCAAAAGGGCAAATATCTATCCCAGCAGAGTGCTGCCCCCCCGACATCTCAGATGCTCAGGTAAGAGCCGCCCTCTCCAAAGCAAAAAACACAGCATCAGTGGGACCAGACGGTATCCCAGGCTGCGTTCTACATGAGCTCCAAGAAGAACTAAACCCAAACATAAAACTACTGTTCAATCTCAGCCTTACTACAGGATATGTACCCAAAGAGTGGCGTACAGCAACAGTGGTCCCTCTCCACAAAGGTGGTGCCTCAACGGATCCTGGAAACTATCACCCCATAAGCCTGACTAGCTTGGTCTGCAAAGCTATGGAAAGGATCATCATGCACCTCATAAATAAAGATATTGGGGACCTACAGACACTGGATCCTACCCAGTTCGGCTTTGTTAAGGGCAGATCCTGCCTCTTAAATCTGGTTGATTTCTTTGAAACAGTCACCAAGGCCATTGACGAGGGGAAGGTGGTCCACACCGCCTACCTGGACCTCACAAAAGCCTTCAATACAATATCCCACTCAGGCATTTTAGATAAGCTCACCAGCTTAAATATAAACCCCTATGTCACTAGATGGGTTGCAAACTGGCTCAAGGACAGAACCCACATGGTTAGAATTGCTGGAGCCATGTCAGACTCCAAACCAGTTACAAGTGGTGTCCCACAAGGCTCAGTCCTGGGATCTCTCTTGTTCGGTATATATTTCTCAGAGGTACAGGCCAACACGGAAGGACTGTGGCTGACCAAGTTCGCAGATGACTGCAAACTGGGCGCCATAATCAACTCTCCAGCCGACACAAGCATCCTCCAAAAGGGCCTCATAGAAATAGACAACTGGTGCCAGAGCCATGGCCTCAAGCCTGAGGATGGTCTGCAGTCATAATGCACAATGAGGTATGTCACTGTGCTGACACCATGGCAGTGACATATCTGGGGTACAGTCAGACACATTTCACAGGTTACTATATCGGGTATTGCCTGTGCCACATGGACAGGTGGCCCATTGAGGCATGTACACTTTGCAACCTGATGTAGACCTGATGTAGACCCATTCGTATACATGCACACAATTACTTGCCAACACTGGAACTAGACACCTACCTAGCTATGTTGTGATACTGATGTGTGTGGCCTACATTGCACAAACACTGCCTTAACCACTCTGTATCCAACAGTCCTTGTTTGAAACAGCAACAAAATGTGCAGTACTTGCAGGTCATGAACTCAGGGCCCTTTACACTGCAGTCACAACACATGACCACTATGCCATGACCACTTTGGGGACAGCTGTTGTGTTACTAATATATCTGTCATTACTCAAATTGAGTGGTATTGGGACACTTGACTTTATGTCTTAGATTGTGTAGTCCATTGTCATTAATATGACTGTTGCATCACATATGTTGTTTCATCATACTGTACACATAGCAGATACATACGGTGGGAAACATGTGGGAGGGTATACGTAACCATGACGTTTACTCATGACAGGTATATGGTTGTATACATATAGGTGTATAAATGTCTACATCTACATACACAGGTATGCACATACATATGTCTGTATACACATCTGTATAGTGCTACATATATATATATATATATATATATATATATATATATATATATATATATATATATATATATATATATATATATATATATATATATATATATATATACATATATATATATATATATATATATATATATATATATATATATATATATATATATATATATATATATATATATATATGGCCATGTGTTCACCTCTTTATATGTACATATGTGTACATATCTATACATATATGTATCTATACATATGTGTATATATAGGTATATGTATACGTACATATAGATATCTGTATATAGCTATTTATGTATGCATATCCTATGTGTACAGATGCCTAGTTATGTTGGTATATGTATAGATATCTATGACTATATGTGCATACATATCTATACCAATATACCTACTACTGTCGATATATCTGATATCCATACATTTATCTGCATATGTATCACTATCTGTATATCTGTAGGCATATATTGCTCTGTATATGTATATATCTGGGTGTATATATGTATATCTATGTACTTACACATACCCATATATATATATATATATATATATATATGTCAATATGTATATGTGTAATCATAGATATATATATATATATGGATTATATATGTACAGATGGCCTCACCATATGTCCTGGACATGAAGTGTAGTCCTACACCAGCCCCTATAGTCCCAACATCATAGTGCAAGTGAATGGCAGGTATGTATAGCAGGTATATTGGTAGACTATTGCTACTGTAATTGCGATTGTCTTCACAGACATGGTGTTTGTGGGAGGTCACATCTGCTTTCCACATGTGTGCCATTGGCTACTGACAGACATCCTAAGGACATCCTGGTAAAGTACTACTCCTAGCATGTAATGCCCCAATGGACTGCAGCACAGATATTGGCCAATATATGTGGACATTCTGAAACACTCCTTACAGTCCGGATGTATACACAGAACCTCTTAATGCTAAACATGTGTACCATGCATGGTAATATGGATGTTAACAGCAATGTAGATGGGTATAACACATAACAACTGGTATACATATGCCACCATGGGTATGCATTCACACACCCCTGTCTGGCCTGTCATATAATACCACTGGTACAGGGGTGTCATGGCCACATACTACCCATTAGATAGTGACATACATCTGTACAGCATCCCACTGCTCCATCTGACATACATGACTGTTAAGGGAGACCCGGCACCAGTACATCCGGCAGGTATCTCCACATGACATCTCACTGGATAAGTACACTAAGCTGCTAGACATGTAACAATGCACTGTGCATGCTATAGACAGACTGGCTCATTACTGGCCAACGTCTCCTATGGGGAATACACACATACCTGCATATATAGCAGGCTCTGCAGGCATGCCACACCACAGGGTATGATACACTTTGTGAAGGTGCATAACCACATCCAATGTGAACACAGACACAGCCACATATGGTAAGTTAGCATAAAAGTACAGTATATGGACTATCTGTTCAACAACATCTTCATATGTGCCACTCACAGACTAACCCTACATATACTGGGCTGCTACACTG
Source organism: Protopterus annectens (assembly GCF_019279795.1). NCBI lineage: Eukaryota > Metazoa > Chordata > Ceratodontiformes > Protopteridae > Protopterus > Protopterus annectens. The sequence goes on along the minus strand of NC_056751.1, from coordinate 434,497,046 downwards.
TGTGGTCTGCTGTCTGTATGTGATATGGGACATGTGTGTGTATGGCTGTACAAACATGTAAACCAATATGGTAACATACAGTGGAGCAGCATGTAACATCAGATAGGATGGGACCTATAACAATGACATCTACCACAGTCTGTACACAGGCTAAAGAACATGTTCACAATACACACACTGTCGACAGTCACCATAATTACACAGACCTTAGTACTGTACAAATGACCATGGAATGTCCTGGTAATGTTGGCAAATATTACCTGTACTGTACATAACATATGCAGCAGTCTATCTTCCTGGCTTGCTGTCAGATATGATGACACTTATTATGGTGTACAGCACACATGCACCTCGTAATGCACGACATATGTACAAAGGTTGACAGAGTTGTGGCTGGAAACACATACAAGGGACCAATATTTTCATGTTGCTGTGTTAACCTCATACATGTACTGTCGTAACAGGGTTTGTTGCAACATGTATCCTATGAGGGGATATGCAGTCCATAATTGTCAGGGCTTTCACCATCTACAGACTGCAATCCTCCACTACCTTCTGCAGTTCACAGATACATGCTCTGTGGGTAACACATGACACCAAGGGTACAGCACACTGCCCAGTCTGCAGACAACCCTGCAGATATGGATTCCTCATAAACACAGTACTGACATGGCAGGTATTACAACTTGTAAGATAGCCATATCCACACACACACACACATTGTAAAACCAACATTACTCCACATGCAGTATAGCAGCACTTACAGTCTGTAGACAGGCCAGGCACATCCCCCTCCTGTGTGTTGCCCTGTTTCCACAGTGTAAGTTGTTAGAGGTAAATCACCAATCCATCTAAGCTGCATTTCGCCAAACGACAGTTCTAGTTCCTGCCCACAGTAGATGTAAAGAGCCAGCACCAAAATGATGTTCCTAGATATTGGAGTGTGTTACCATGCAATTGGCTGTGGGAATGTTACCACAGCTGTTCCACATGCACTCAGCTAGAAGAGGACTGCAATTGGTGCAGAGGCCATCAGCTTATCATGACCATCACTTACAAAACACAAGCTGCTGCCTAGCAAAGCAGGTGTACATCCCACATCCAGCAGAAAGGGTGTGGTTAGGACAGACAGAGACAGAATATGTCAGGGAAGGTGTGGGTGACTAAAATGTAAGCATGCATGTGTCACACATCTACCACAATGGAGTTTCAAACACCTGACTGCTATGCATAGCTATCACATGTGTATGCAGTTATTGCATGCGCCACATAGCTTACATGTTGGTGAGCTGTCCAGTCGTATATGTGTGTGAGTGACATCTGCAACACTGTTGCAATAAAGTAGGTGTAGCACACGAGCCTGTCCATATGAGCAGGTGTCAGCATCAGCACAGCTACACTCTGTAAGGGACCCATACACATTATTACACTTGGTTAGGTAACACATACACTTTCTAACCAGTTACCTTGCCACAATACAGCAATGCATAATTATGAATTGGCCTACAGGGGTTATCTTGGGGTTCTATGGTCAAAGGTTATGTGACATTGTCTGACATCAGAGACCATGCTTCAGTATGCCACTGGGTGTGGTACTGGGTGTGATTGTGGTCGGAAGCATCATACACCATACACACAGACACAGGGTGCTAGTACCAGTGTGCATGTGTGCATTGCTTCACGGGTGTGTAGTGGTTGAGGGCCCCAGATGGCTGTACAAGGCTAGATGAGGGGTATACCTTGGCAAAAGAGCCACATGTGAATGGTCTGCATTATGGCTAAGGGGTGTAGTGTCCAGAATGGACCACACAGGTGAGTATAGTTTACACCATCCAGTCTCCTGGGTTACTATTGTGGGTGGCCAGTGCTGTAGACTGCTTGGCATGTATGTTTTCTATACACCATGACATGGACAGTGTTTAGGATGTGCACACATCCCACATTCATGTACAGTGGCATGTGGAAGTGTACCTGGTTTGTCTGGCCCATGTTGTGTACACAGAATGTAATCATCAGATGTGACAGTCTCGCCCTCATGTGGCAGGGCCAGGTAATGGACAGCTAGTTGACCCTACACCTACATTGGTAGCATGCTACTAGTATTCCCTGGTGTCAGTGGCATCTGTCCATACAGGGCATGTGTATAAGGCATGGTATGTCCGTTGCGTATCAGATTTGATAGAACCACAGTTGTTGCAGGCATCCGGTGGGAAACATGCTGAAGGTGCACTGTCTGCAATTAGGTGCCTATAATACTGCTGGACAAGGTGCCATGGCCTCTGTAGGCCACTGCATTCACACCATTGTTACTATCAGTCACTAATATTCAGTGTACTACAGACATCTTGGCTTTTACCTAGCCATGTGTGTGTGCGTGTGTGTGTGTATGAGACATGGGTTGAGAGTGTGCTCTGGTTAATACTGGGGTTTCTAACTGTGATTGCCTGGCCTTGTTGTCACATGTATGGGTATGGATATGCACCCTGGCCTCTTGGCTATTTCACAGCTGCTTTCCCTGTACAGCGGACATTGTGATATGTACTAAGGCCACCATATAGGAAAATTGTAAAACCCCCGACACATTGGGTCCAGGTGTCACACACACACACACACCCTACTACACACAGGTTATGAGGTACACACACACACACACACACACACACACACACACACACACACACACACACACACACACACACACACACACACACACCTGTCATGTCCGGGAGTAGAACCCCTATCTAATTAATTTATTACACTACAGCATTATGCAGTTATAGTACACGCCATGGTGATTACTGCAGTACTCCTTCCCCAAAGGTGTATATCACATTGGCTGACATCAGCAGGATTGTCAAAGTAGGGCATTTGACATGTACTGAGTGTGACTAGCCTAAAATGCATTGCTCGCTACACAGACAGTGGAACACACACAAAACATCCAGAACTGCCACGGGTGGGTATAAAACCCTACCAGGATTCTGAATCACACTTGCAGTGTGCAGTTATGGACACACTATGGAGATTACTGGGCTACAACCTTCCCAGAGGTGTATTACTAGGTGGATGACATCAGCTGCCTTGCAAAGGTTGAGCATTTGGATTGTGGGGAGTGTGGCTAGCCTAAAAAGCATTGCTTTCTACACAGACAGACAGACACACACACACCACACACACACACACACACACACACACACACACACACACACACACACACACACACACACACACACACACACACAGTTGCCATGTCTGGGGATAGAACTCCTACCTAACTACTATATCACACTACAGTGGTATGTACTTACAGGACGCGCTACAGAGATTACTGGGGTACAGCTTCCAGGAGGTGTGTTACTAGGTGGATGACATCAGCTGCCTTACCAAGGTAGAGCATTTAAATTGTAGGGGGTGTGCCTACCCTACAAAACATTGCTTTCTACACAGACAGAGACAGACACACACACAGTTGCCATGTCTGGGAATAGAACTCCTACCTAACTACTTTAGCACACTACAGTGGTAAGCAGTTACAGGATGCACTATGATGATTACTGGGCTACAATCTTCATAGAGGTGTATTTCTAGGTGGATGACATCAGCAGCCTTGCTGAAGTTGTGCATGAAAATTGTTGGGGTGTGACTACACTAACAGGCATTGCTCTCTACACAGTCAGACAGACATGCACACAAACACACATACACATACACAGTTGTCAAGTCTGGGATACAAACCCCTATCTAATTAGATTATCACACTACAGCAGTACGCAGTTACTAGGCCACAACTCTCCCAAAGGTGTATTTCATATTGGATGACCTCAGCAGACTTGTCATAGTAGGGCTATGGGGAGGGCAGTGTGTGTACATGGGCCAGTATCCATTTGTCTAGGGGTTGACATGTCACATGCGGGCACACACAAGGTCATATTTCACAGGTAAGTGTATGCAGTGGCTAGATGACTACTTCCTTGTACAGTCATGTTGCACAGCTGGCACGTGCACCACATAGTCTGTACTGCTGACAGATACTGGTGGCTAGTATCTGCAGTGAGTGACATCTGCACCTCATGTGTTTGGGGCCTTTTGGCTGTGTGCTGGGTGAGACAGGCCTGAATGACTCCTTGTCACAGTCACCCTCTTCCACACATCTATGTCTGTCTACCTTTGGCTTATTATGGTGTGTTGTTCTTACATATATATCTGTACTCCGCTCCACTGTGTGTGCAAGGCATGAGTGGTGCATACTGAGTGTCTGCACTAACAACTGTGACTGCCAGATATGTCTGGTCCACTGGTGTTTGCAGACATGGCCTTCATGTGTTTAAGTGTGTGAGCATGCCCAGTGTGACCTTTCAGTATGTTGTTGACTTACATTGCCTTCCTTTCTCTATGTGTATGAGCATGCCCAGTATGGCCATCTGTATTGCATGTGTGGGTCAAGTCCAGGTAGTTTGTACTGCAGTGCTGATGTTTGTTTTGTACACTGACAGGTTGCATGCTGTCTCAGCAGGGTATCCATCGATCAGTTGGTATTGACTGTTACTACATTTCTGCATGGGGAGGCACACCTGACTATTTATACATTTCTACACAGAATGGGGGGGCACACCTGACTGTTACTATATGTCTACGTAGGATGGGGGTAAACCGACACTTGTACACATTTGCTAGGACTTTACTGGTATGTCAGGTACTCCATTTTAGTCTGTGGTCTTACCTATCGCACTGGCTAGTGACATACGAGTGTACTACAGAACTTAGCTTATAATCACCTATATATTCGCATCTGACTTCCTAGCCTTAACAACTGACATCCCACTGCCTGGCCTGCTGTAGTCAGTCTGTGTAGGCCTGGGGGGGGGGGGGTTCCCATAGGCCTCATTCAGAGGCCATAGCACAGCCTTTGTTTGCGTTTGTCTATACCTGTCCTACTGGCTATGACTGTTGTTGGGTATATGACTCCCCGACTGGCATGTGTGAGTCACTTACCTTGTGGGTGTCCCAGTATTGAGGGTGGTGCTGCAGGGTTGCCTATGTTGGATGCACATAATAACACTCCCTACACATGGTTAGGCACAGGTAGTGTAATGTTTGGCATCCCTTTTACTGTATGTGAGAGTCAGAGACAGGTTTTATTCCCTGGGTTCCTCCCATGTCAGTGTATGTGCTATGTGTTGCCTCTTTGCCAAGGCCAGGGCATACTAGGCACGCCTCCTTCTGCCTACTGGTGCTGGCTCAGGTTGTTCCTCCTCTGAGTCACTCTGTGCCCATGCAGGCCTTGGCAATGGTGGGGGGGCTGTGTGGCCCTGCCCCGTGCTGTTCCTGTTGCAGCTGTTTCCGCAGGATCATATTGTGTAGCATGGCACATACAAGGACAATTTGGGTACATGTAGCTGGTGAGTACTGCAAGGATCCACTGGATGTGTCCAGGCACCGGAACCGGGACTTGAGCATCCCAAACACCTGCTCTATTATGATTCTTGTTTGCACGTATGCCTCAATATGGAGTTCTTGTTTGGGTGTGTGTACATTTCTGATGGGTGTCATCAGCCACATCTCCAGTGCATATCCAGCATCCCCCATTTGGTGATCGTGTGGGATGTCCCCATTGAAAAATTTCTGGTACAGCTGTGTCAGATGCCAGATGTGGGAATCATGATAGCTTCCAGGGCAGCCAGCACACACGTTCATTATTATGCCCTGGGCATCGCACACAACCTGGCAGTTGATGGAGGGGAAGCCCTTGCAGTTGATGTAGACCCTACCCCTCTCACCGGGTGCTCCTTTGATGCATATGTGTATGCAGTCTATAGCACCTACTACCTCAGGGTATTCTGCTATTTGGTGGAACAGTTGCATATTGCTGGCCAACATCTCACAGGTGTTGGGGAAGTTAACATGCTCACTGCCATGTGCTGACATGGCATCCAGGAACTGGTGGAGTACCCTGGATGCTGGTGCCTGTGAGATCTCCATCATATCCCCAGTTGGCCTTTGGAATGTGCCTGTAGCTAGTATTCTTAGGCCTACACATACCTTTGTATCCACTGGGATGGGTTCCCCTCTGTTAGTTCTGTGTGTGAGGCGTGGCCGACACAGCTCAACAATTTGCTGTATGAGGTCACTGTCCACCCTATAGCACTCCACTATCTGCAGCTCATGTAGTCCTTGGTAGGTTACCCTGGGTCTGTACACTCTTCCCCGTCTTCTCGCTGTGGGTTGCTCAGCAGCATAGACATCCTCACCACCCTCAGCCTATTCCACAAGTAGTTGTATGGTAGCTATTGCAGCCCCTAACATTTTGCAGTTGTGAGTGTTAAAAGCTCCCTGCTTGTTTACACCGGTGGTGTAGAGTGTGAGAAAAAACAGAGGGGTAGGTGTTTTCATAGTTTATAGTAGTGTCCTGGGCTGGGCTGGTCTGCTGCCTCTGTAATTGTCTGGTTCTGATACATTTCACCTGCCAGCTAAGCTAGTTCTCCTTGATTACCTTCCCACTGCTGTTTTCCCTTCCCATTGTCTTCATGTTTGAGCCCGTGTGTGCACCATGCAAACAGATTGCTCAAATGTGCACACTGCTGCTATTTCCTGGTTTAACTTCTTTTTTCTTCCTGTAAAACCCGGTGTGCAGCACGCACACCCACTTAGGCTTTGTAAAGAGTGCTAGGCAGGTTTAGACACACCTCCTAGCTTAGCTGTGGTAAGCTAGGAGCAAACCCGAGCCACAGGGCTCCAATCAGCTTACAATATGCCTGACACACGTCCACCATGGTGTCACCTACCTCCTAGGCTTGCACCAAGCTAGTCCTACTCTTACACTGCTGGGACCTGACTCACATGCTGGGGAAAACTGGGATTCACTATACTTCCACTCATTTGCATATGATTGCCTGCTAATGCATAGTTACATATCTCACACTGAGCCTCCCCCCTTAACAACCACTACTCACTGGCCAGGTTGTCTTCTGCCTGCCATTGACTTGCATGGCAGAATACTGATTTTAATTATAATGCTTATTTTAGGTTTATTTTATTATTCCCCCCATCCCATTTGTGCACTGCTGCCCTACACTTAAACAGCTGAGATCAGCTAAAAAAAAAAGTTGTTTATTTTATTTTTATTTTTTTTGTTTGCAATGCCAATGGCCTTATACTTGGCCATTGGCATGCTTACTACTTGATATGCAGCCTTTATTCGGAGCTGTCATAGCTCCGTTTTGGATTTTGCAGAAATGTACTTGGTTACTGAGTACATTTCTGCAGATAGCACTAGTCTTGCATGGACTGTTGCAAGCTTCCTGTATTTCAAAATCACCTCATTTGCATGGATTTCACATGCAAATGAGACGATTTACATACCAGGGCTTAGTCCGTGCGCTTATGCACGCCCCTGCAGGCTGTTCCTGGACCACACTACAGGCATATTGCCTGCTTGAGCTCCTGCACTGATCTTGCACTCCGTGCAAGCTTTTGAGAATCCAGGGGACAGTCTTATACAGACATTCCAAAATATTTTGTATGTAGCACAGTGTTGGTAATAGTGGTTAACACAACATTACTATTCAGAGAATACAACAATAAATGCCATATAATACCAGAGTAAACACAACTAGTCCAGGAATTAGAGCTTTATTGCCAGGCAGTTACAGTTTTATTTAAATATGACCTATATGGGACTATTACTATCTTATTGTCTGGTTTATTCAGTACAACCCATACAACAGTTTTTATACTGCCAGGTGACTTTCTACTACTTTATATTTATTTGGTATGACTACTACAAACAGGATTGTTACTCACCAGCCTCGTGACACAGCCTTTGCAGCCTACTAGCATGGGCTTCCTGATTCACAGCCTGCTCAGCTGCAGCTGTAAGGGAAATAGAGAAATATTTAGGCATACCTATACATCATATACACAGGCTGGACATTAGTAAACAGTTATTAGTATGAGTACTTACACACTGCTGGGACATTACCTGTCTGCCTTGCTTCTTGGACCCACTCGTCCAAGAGCTCTTGTTTTCTCTGCTTCAAGTCGGCATAGTGGTGCCAGACCTGCTCACCAGTCCGAGGGATACCAGTGGCACTGGTGAAATCACAGGCGAGATGGTCCCAGGCTTCTTTTTTATACTGGGAGCCTTGGTACTGGCCCTGCAGCAGTCTCTTGTCATGGTTTTGTGCCAGGAGACCTACCATGACCTTGGACTCCTCTATGCCCCAGCGCTGCACCCGGAAGCACATGCCGTCATCAACTCCTTCCATTCTGTCTACAGTGGGAAGCTGCAACCAGTTATGAGCTGTATTCCTGCCTGTGGTGGTTTAAATTTGGCCGATTTCCTGCCCTTTGCTGTGATTGGACAGTTTTGAATATGCTGAGCTAAGCTAAGCTAGAGGAAAACCTGCTTAGCTTAGGTTGGCAGTGCTTAAAGGGACAGGTTCAGCACTGCTTCCTGATGGGCAAAGCCACTTAGCTGGGCTACTCATTGCTTAGCAGTCATATTTACACAATACTTACACCTGGTAAGCAGAGCTGTGCAATGCTTAGCATTGCTTATTTTTTATTTTATAGACTATCTGCTGTATGGCATTGATTCATCATTCATTACATATTATAAATTTGTTTTCTGTCCCTGACATCCCCCAATGTGCTTTCATTACATTTATTCATGTGTAACTATACTGTATGGGGCACTTGTGTCTATATGGGGATTTCACAAGTTTATTAAACTGACACCTCACATCTGGACCTAATGCAGTACTCTGGTTAACAAATATATGTTATTTAGTAGGTAATAATAAAAAAATGTTTATGTACTGCTTTCACATGTAAAATACAAATTGGTTATAGTGGGGATCACACCAGGAATGGCTGCTTGCAAAGTTTATGCTCTAATCACTACACTATTGCAATATTGCTTATGCTGGATGTCTCTTGCTATTTAACTTCTTGTGCTGTTAAGCTGGACTAAGCGTAGCTAAGCAACGGGTACACCCACACAGCTATGCTTAAACTTTGTCGCATTTATAAAAACAGTTTTGTTGTGTTATTTTGTCAATACCCTTCAGAATATCCCTGCTAATGTTGAACCTATTTTATCAACTTTCTGCTTCATGTGACAATTGCCCCATTTGGCTTTGTCCACATTCCTTACACTGATGGGTTGGGAGGTGTGTGCTATGTGCTTATGCTACCTGTGTTATGCTAACAACTTTTGGCTTGGTATTGGTAAGGACGATTGTCCCTTATGCCTTTGATCACAGATTTGTTATCCTGATGGGTTGGGGGTGTTATGAGCGTTCTCACTAATTTTTAATTGCCGAAAGGCAGTTCTGGAGTGCAGGGGTTGTGTGCATTATGAGAGGTCTGCTCTCAGACACACACTCTGCACTCGTACATGGAACCTGTCCATTTTAGAGCATGGCAGTGCGCCTTCATAAATATGAATGGTGCACTGCTGTGCTGAACAAGAATGATCCCTGCCATACAGGAATAACTTACTCCTGCATGGCTGCTTGCTGAATCCCAGGGCATCTCTCTAAAGCTTTCAATTTGAGCACACATTGAATAGAACAAGAATCATTCAAATCTGAGAAATTGTAGGCATTTAATCTAACTTGCCACAATAATTCATTTTTCTCCAATTTAAGAGCCCAGGGACCACTCCCTCATCTTTAAAAACATGGTCAATAATTTTAAATTTAAACCAATGACCTGGGTAGATAGAAATGTGTTTAGCCAAAGCATTGTGCAAGTTCATTTTATTAATACTATAAAGATGTTCATACAAACACTCTCTAAATTTACGCTGTTTTCCCCAAGTAAACACTATCACAGGTTTGACACACAGCTAAGTATGTCACACCTTTTGAATTACAGTTGAATCTACCCTTAATGTTATACTTCCTACCTGCAACATGGAAGGTATTACCGATGTCAATATATTTACAGAAACGGCAATATTCACATTTAAAAATACCTAAACTTTTCACCGAAGGGGTCTCGATACATTCCAAAATATGCTTAATGTTGTTACCCCTCTTTTAAACACAACAAGGTTGCTCACTAATCTTAGTTATAATCAATGTGTCATTCAGCAGGAATATCCAACTTTTGAATAATATATTCCTTAAGCCATAATAATCCTGGCTGAAAGGAGTAATAAAACTCAAACTATATATAATAGATTTAACCTTGTCACCAGGACTTTGTGCTACGATGTCTGCACTTCTAATATTCAAAATAGGGGTAAAGTGACCACTAATTCTCTCGTCGTGTACTTCTTTGATCAGGTGATCCAACACTGACAAAGGGTACCCTCTCTTAATGAACAGACCTCTCAAATTCAAGCTGAAACTCATCATCCAAAGGGATCATTCTGGCTGCTCTAACTGTCCCTTTACTACCGCTCTCTCTTGGTGAAGAGGATGAGCACTTCTAAAATGTAAAAAATAATTACAATAAGTGTTCTTTCTATAACTCTTACATATGTACATAGCATTCTGTCTGAAAGGCAAGGGTTTGAATCTGGTAACATCTGTATTATTTATTTATTTAGTTAGTTATTTGACATTTGTTAACCAGGATAGTCCAATGGAATCAGAACCCGTTTTCAGTGGAGGCTCAGGGTGAAAAGCTCCACACATTAAAACATTGACAAAATGAAAAGATACTTAATTATACATGAGAGAGAGTGTAGCTCACAATAAGTTACAGATAGACCTATTGACATACAGACAGTTGGCATATATTTACAACAGTAATCTTTGCAAACAAAAAATACAGAGATGTAAGTTGAAACAGTCTGTATAGTTTGATGTCATTGCAAATATTGTTAGGTAGACTGCAGGTATACTTTTAGAAAGAGAGGTTTAATAAAATAAAAAAGTTAATTAGCTAATATACGACAGTGAAGACTAGTAGCTAATTTAATGGGAGAAATATGGGAAGCTTAGTATTATGTATCAAGTTCTTAGTCATGTTTCAATAAATCTAGCTGTCATGTCCTTTGAAGGGGGAGGGAAGAAAGCATGGTGGATAAAGTGGAGTAAAAAAGCAGGGGGTTATATGTTGCATAACTGTGTCAGACAGGAGTGCCTTAGGCAAAGGAAGCATTTATTGCACAGTCAGACATTTTAAAGGCATCACCTTCCACAGTGGGGATTCCATATCCATTACAATATGGAAGTGCTGTAAGCCCATCAAGTGTGTCTGTCATAACACACACAGTATGCCTATTTCTGTAGAATCACAGGTTGATACACATCTTTCTGATACCTATCTGGCATATGTTAAAGTCCAGCAAGATGCAAGTGTTGAATATGTCATTAATTATTCACAGGCATTAATTAATTTCCCAATAAGAATACAATGGATTGCATATTTTCCTTCAAATATTTATATATTACTGAAATTGTTTTTTCACACTGTAAAGCTTCATAGGACATGAGGACTTTGATAACATCTCTTCCTGTATGACATGATGCCAGATCATCATAAAGTGTGGTTCAGCCTGTATTCAGACACTTTCTTGTGTGTTTGTGTTGCTTACATACTTTTATGGCAGTATTTGCTGTAATGTCTTGTGAGCATGCTTAGTATAATCCTGTATTAGATGTACTCTATTTTCAAATGGAGACCTTTAACTACTGCAATGTCATCAGATCTGCATTATTGCTTCTGACTTGTGTATTTTGATTGCTATTATGCTACTGTTTATGATGCACATGTATATAAAACACATGCTTGTTTAAGACGTGTCAAGGCAATATACTCCTCTATCTATGGTTGCCCAATGACAACAAATGTTAAAACGTGTGCCTTTCAGCTGTGCATGACGCAGCTGTTGTACAGCTCATGCTTTTTTATACAGGATGAAGTAGAAGATACAGCACTACAGTCAGGTATCATACATGCATTCCCTGTATTTCATTTAGTGCATGTGAATGACCCCTAATGTGTCCACTGTCTTTGCTGTTATCTCAACTCTGCATGTTATCAACATTAATATCACATACACTCCCCTTTCTTACAATGATGCATTGCGTCCCTCTCACATCCATTGTTACCATGTCTGTTTTTAAGTTATGTACATGGGTACACAATTGGGAACAGGATTATTTATTATTACCATTAATATGGACATCTTTCTTTTGAAAATGTTTTTTGTGACATCATCACATTTGAATGCATTAACTGAGTGTATTTGTTTTACATGTATCCTCCCCCATACGTATCTATGCACTATTAACACTGTATCCTAAATTATCCCATTTTCACTTCTCCAGCATGTACATGATTAGAATTTACCTGCCCTAACTACATATAAGTTATCAGCTTGTGCACACATAATTCTCCTGCCTACAAAGCAAGGAGTTTTGTTTACATTGTGCTTGTGCTACCAGCACCATTTTATGGCCACAAACACTGCTGCTGGCCAAGAATCAGTGCTTAGAAACATGTAAGTATGGTGAGCAGAATGCATATTCAATGCACACAGCCGTTCATCATGGTAATCATGCAGGCTTCATGTGTTGCCTAAAGGATTGCTATTGAATCCCAAGGAGTGTCTCTAGTGAGGAGGAATCTGGAGATATCACCCTGTACAATCCACTAAGTTTTGTGGAAGAGAGCCCAACCACAGAAGTTCATTCAACATCCCACTGTCCATCTTCACTATGAGGTGACTTGATTGTGATTTCTGTACAGTTAGCATTTGTGACTACATGTCAAATGTATGCAACTTTATAGAACTGCCCCCTCACTTCATAGCTCTAAACTAATGGAAATTCAGTAAACTCTGTGTAGGCTTTGTGAGCAGCAACATTAATCACATATTCATGCTCCGCATTGTGCTTACATGTAAACAAGTGGAGCAGCAGGAGCACAGAAACAAGCAGCATTCAAGTTTGTGTACGAGCAAACCACATCTATATCATATTATCGTACGATGTAAATAGCGAATGCTATTTCATTGTATCGATAATATCGAAACAACAAAATATCGAACAAACGGAACAGCAAATTTATTCCCAAGGAAAAAATTTGCTGCTCCGTAAAAAAAAATAAATAAACTTAAATGCAAATTTAAGTGGGGGGCTTCACCCCCACACCCCCTTTGTGGGGGGGGGCTGTGCCCCCCACAGCCCCATATTTAAATATACCAACTCCGAGATCGCACCATAGTGGAGGAAATGGCCAAATCCTGAAGATGGCCTACCAAATTTTTTCCCTGGGAAAAAATTCGATGTTGCATGACTTCGCTATTTTGCCATTTCGACAGTATCGGTTTGGCTAAATAGCATTCGCTATTTAGTCCATTCGATAGCATCATATAGACCCAGCAAACCTGCTAGGGGAGATTGCATGGATAACCACAATGATTACCAGGAGTGAAAATACTCAATAACAGCAGTATTAATGCAGTAAAGAAAAGCATTTTGAGTGCAATGTACACTACAACAATTATTTGCAGATGGAAATAATGGAGGGGAAAATGGCAAGGGCAAATTTAATGGAACATACACTAGGCAGGGAAAGTGTGTTGATGAAAATGGGCACAGACATGAATAATAGGAATGAAGAAAGAGAATGAGTGCATGGTAAATATGACAATGTCCCAAAAGATGATATGTCAATGCATGTACACTTCCAAGACAAGTCAGTAGCATAACATTAAGCACATATATAGATAGCATAGTGTGTACTGCTGTTTACACCTCCTGTGCAAGTATATTATATCATCACACATGATAGTATACATGTGATCGTCACAAAAGGTTACATGTCAATGGAGGTGAATGGTTGCAATATAAACATCACTGGCATGCTCACTAGAGAGGGCATTTAGCAAGGACATTATATCCAATAGGGACTATGTAAATTGTGAAAGATCTGCAAAATGACTTGCTTGACTATGACTGACATGTCACCATACCTCTCAACCAGTCATAAACATATAGCAACAGACTCCTGGACAAATGTAGACAGAAACAGGCACAATCAGGGATGCTTTCAAAATATTATGACCATTGAGCTGGGGTATTGACAGAATATATGAGTCTCTCTTATTATGCATGTTCTGCAGGATAAGGTGTGTACAAATGTAATGACTGTCAGTATTCTGTAAGGAGATATCACTCCCCCTTCCCCACAAATGACCACATTTTAAAGGGATTAAGAGGGGCAGTGTTAAATCTGGAGGTGAAATCTGGGGCAATCCTGGCCTGTTGAGAGGTTTGCATAATCCACACTCTACACCTGCAAGAATCAAACTGATGCCATCAATGTTGTCACTGAGCTGTGTATTTAATGGGTGCAACACAGAGAGATGTATCACATAAGCATCTAGTAGAATACCTTGAAGGGAAGTCTGCACTTTTAAATCCCAACAGGTATACTTCCCAAAGAATAGTTCTGTATGGCTGGCAAGATGTGTGGGAGCTCATTGTGCCAGATATGATACATTTGACTAAAGCATCCCTGGCTGACATAGATATTGGCCATACTGATAACAACACTTACAAACAGCACACAATGAGTGGATTCCCTGCACACAGCTGTGTACTGCATGCATCTGACATATGTAATACTAATGGATATTATCTGAAGCATCTGCAATTGATATGTGAATTAAGAGCAGATCCATTAATGAATGGTACAGCAGTATGTAAGACTAATGTCAGTGCATCAACTTTGTCCATGTGCACAGAAATTACAGCAGTTCAAAGTCTAGTGTCAATGAGTAAGGAAACTGTCACTGTGATATTGTACACATACCAAACAATGCATGGAGCACACTGTATAACTACATGTTAAAATGCAGTAAATGTGCCATGCCATCACTGTCCCCCTGACATTGCCAGTGAAAATGTTATACTGTCATGATATCCCGAAACTATCAAGTGGTAATACTGATGTGATGTAGTGGTACCTCTGTGACACTGTACAGTCATGCTATAGCTGTACCTATGCTACAATTGGGCTTTAGGCTGTACTTCACCTCCATATAAAACATTTGGTACCTCTGTGACACAGTACAGTCACGCTACAACTGTACCTATGCTACAATGTGACTTTAGGCTGTACATCACCTCTATATAAAACATTTGGTCTGAATCACATGTGAAACAGTGGAACTGTTAACCTAGTCATGCAACTGTATCTATTTCATGTCATTACATCAGTTGTACATCATATGCCTGTATGTTTATCAGTGGAAATGTCTGGGTGAGGGCTCTGACACCATACATGGACACATTACAAATGAGGTGATGGCAGCTCATGCAGAATAGTTAAGGGCACAAATGCTGACAGTCATACAATGCTGCTGGGAAACACCTGTATAATCCTTGTGAATAGCAACACAATAGTGCATATAATGAATTTGCCAAGGTTGCAAGTGAAACTCAACATGTTATATGTTTGTCTATATAACAGCATTACATGTGGATGAACCCAGGCATATGTGCCCATGTAATCAGTATGAGGTAATATTGCTGTATGTCAGATCACATTCCCAGATACTAGGCATACACATGCACACCTGTGCATTACTGCAACTGTCACTGTGATGGTTGCATGAGAACTGTGTAGAATGTTGATGTGCTGCAGTAAAAAAACACATGCCTTAATAAAGCAGCAATATACATAGCATCATCCGATATCAACAGTCCTGAGGAAGCATATTACTACAGCTGTTATAGAAGGAACATATAACCAAATGGCAGCAGTGGCCATCAATACAGTAGTTTAAATCACAGATTGCAATACACTGTTGTAGGGCTACAGTACAGCCATACCTCAACATAGCACATATGGATGACAACAACATTGACATGTTCAATCGTCAAAAGGTCATAGGATATTACTAGGATACCAGCCAAAATCACATAAAATCCTAGGCATTATTATACCATTTAAACCAAAATCACTGTATGTATATGATGGAAGATAGTAGGGGTATGTGCATATATGTGTTAATGTGTTTGATTTAATACAGGCTGCCTTTGTCCATATGTGTCATGTGCACCACCCCATGACAGAATTAACAATCTCATATCCAGTGGTTGGTAAATGGCATGCAGAGAGTCATGGAGGGGCTCTGCTTCACAATGTGCATATGCATATTTAAGAAGATGACATCCTCAGTGTTCCACAGAATGAATGTTCTGTGGGCAGAGGGAAAATTGGATGTTGAATTTAGGGGGCTATGTAAAAGCTTCTCCTGAATGGGAGTCAAATGAAAAGAGATTCAAAACATCATACAGTGACCATAATAAACCACCAACCGCACATGCACCAGTTGACTGAGGTCAGATTTGAACACAACACCTGTGTAGGTATAGAAGCTGTATTCCATGCAATATAAAACTACCATCACTACAGATGTCTGATTTTAACACTGTCAGAGTACACTTTATAAGGAATTACATCATCAGAGTATGCTGAGAAGCAGATGTTTGGGTAGGAGTGTCTAACATAGTTGTCGACTCACATCCTGATGTAAAATTGTCTCCAGACTGATAGCTGAATGAACACATGCTCAAGTTGACTGCTGTGAGATAAGAAGCCCTACCTTTCTAATTACACAAGCTAGAGAACATAGTACTTAACACTCATGCCACTGCAGATGTCTGATTTTATCAGTGTCAGAATGCACTGTATAGAGGATGACATCATCAGTGCATGCTGAGAAGAGGATGTTGGGAGGGCTGTATGAAACTGCTGTTGAGTCAAGTAGCAGTGTAAAGGTATCCTCTGAATGCTTCTTGAGTGTGGGAGCAGGACCTGGACTCATGCTTTTCTGACTACACACACACACACACACACACACACACACACACACACACACACACACACACACGTTAACTACTGTGAGATAAGAACCCCTACCTATCTAATTACAGAAGCTAGAGAACACCGTGCTTAACATACACACCACCACAGATGTCTGATTTTAATGGTGTCAGAGTGCAACTTATAGAGGATGACATCACCATAGTATTACTGGTAACATATACTGTTATGACCTTTGTTTGCAAATCCAGGACTTGTGATATGATTATGTGAGTGCAATTTCAAAAGTACATATAAATACATCCTGACAATCTAGCTGAAAGAAGCTGCAATGAATGCATTTTGCAGAAGTGAGACAGAAATGTACTTGTTTCTCAGGATGTTGTGTAGATAACTCTCTCTCTCACACACACACACACACACACACACACACAAACACACACACACACACACACACACACACACACACTTTGTAAACAGCAGTAGTGCAATGATCGAGTTATGTGTCTTCAGATTCATATGAAGGTATGACCACATTAATACAAGTTACTAACAATATCAATGGGATATGATCGTGGATGTCCAATTTCCAGAGTCACTATAAACCCATACCAAATGTGACAATGCAGTTACACTCTGTAATTCTGGAGTCTGACAATGCCCCAAGTGCTGATATATTATTTGCAAGTGCATTGCTGCAGGGCACACATGAATATCAGAAAGTATGTTATTGGAGAAATTACTGGCAGATAGTATGATGTGCATGCTATAGTCTATCTTTGAAATTTCGGTGCCAGAGTTTTATTCCATAAATAACTATTGGCCTTGCCTTACCCATTTGCATGACATTAAATGCTGAGAAAATGTGGGTCTCTTGTTAACTTTAATTTGGTTTGCCTTCCTTCACACAAACAGGATCAGTGGTGATGTGCATCCATCACTTTGGATAGTATTGAGTGTGGAAAATGCACCTGCTCCCTAGCTTTCTCTGTGGCACAGAGTGTAAGAGTAGTGAGGTCCTGGTCAAAGCACAGGTGAAACAGAATTCAAATCCAGATGATTATCTTTCTTTGTAGGAAAAGGGACTTAAATGTGACTATCAATGACTGCACTAAAGTATGTGTCTTCCACAAATTGTATCAGTAATGCCTGCCTCAATACACTTCTAAAACTAGTAGCTGTTTGGCAGGCCTCACTGCAAATCACAAGTTAATTGTGTGTAAAGATTGCTACTAATGACAAGAGGTGGTGCATCTTTTGAAATGATTATTATAACTCAGCAGATATACTAACTATTTGTGTAGGGCCAGATATCCGAAAAAGTGTGTGTAATATACTTCTTTACATTAAGGAGAGTTTCTACATCATATTAGATGAAAATTTCATGCATCACCACCTGGACATGACCCAGCTAGAATCCTATAGCTGATTTTAAAACCTTGGATACTGCAGGAGTACTGATCACCTATTGAATCAGGGTAAAATGTTTGTATTATACATTAGCAGTGTTATTTCAGTATAAAGAAACCATGAGATGACTTGGACATCCAATAGCCTAATAGATACATACCCATAAAGAAGGGTGGGAGTGAAGGGGTACATAAAAGGAGAGATGGACATACACATAACAATGTCTGGTGTAATGTAACATTCATGGACATATTTTTGGTCTGTACTCATTATTCTACTGCATGAAGTAATTGACATAGGGGAGTAGCTATCCTATATAAATCTAACCTGAAGCTTACTCTTCTTGACCTTGCTCTTACCCAAAACAATAATGTCGAAATAATCTGCTCTAGAGTTCAAATTAATACTACTAAATCAATAAACATCATTTGTGCTTATCTGCCTCCAGGAAATAATATCCCCACATTAGAACAACTTCTTGAACAACTCTCAAATTACCTCCCTCAAGAAACACTACTCCTTGGAGACTTTAACATTGACTGGAAATCTTGTAACAATGCTAACCCTACTTCCCATTTAAACCTTTTTGGTTTCAAACAACTAATTGATAGTGCCACTAGAATAAATAAAACGAGCAAAAAAGAAACCACCTTAGACTGGGTTCTTACAAACTCCCCTCACAAAGCTACAAAACTGGCATCCTTCCTGATGACCTTAGCGATCACTCCCTCACATATGTCATTAGAGCTAAAACTCATCAAAACTTACCTACCTCACATAGAACACTATATTCAAAGAAACAATTTAATCCCCAAAGATTTCAAACAGAACTCTCACAATACAATTGGACCCTCTAAAGCACCTCTCTCTCAACAAAGCCGTAGAATATTTCAACTCAGCATTCCTTACAATCCTAAACCACCATGCCCCAAGTCGTACCATTAGAATAAAGACCAGAACAGCACCCTGGCTTACCTCTAATACTAAACAAAAGATCAGGCTTAAAAATAAATCTTGGAAGAAATGGCGCTCCTCTAGAAACCCAACAGACTATCAAACCTTTAGAGAGCTGAGAAACAAAACCAAAAATGCTATTATTTCAGACAAAAGAACTACTATGTAGAACTTCAGCAATCCACAAAAAAAGAACCAAAAAGGTTCTGGTCTACTATCAATCATCTACTTACCCCAGGTAAAATAGTAACACCTAACCCACAGAATCTAGACCCTGATAATCCCTCTTTAATAGCCAATAACTTCAATAGCTTCTTTACTACTTCCATATAAACACTAGCAAGCCATTTATCCCCTGATGCTTCCCAACTGATCTTAAGTAACACCAACAAAGTCATTCCTTCCCTTCAACTTCAACCCATACCCACCTCCTACATACAATCTCTCTTACAAAAACTTAAACCCACTACCCCCTCAGGAGATAAGCTTCCTGCTGAATTCCTTCAGGTAGCAGCAAAAGCTATAGCCTACCCTGTTTCGATCCTAATAAACAGATCCATAAAAGAAAGTGATTTTCCAGCAATCTGGAAGATATCACACATCATACCTTTACATAAAGGAGTCAAATCCACTGACCTCTCTAACTACCGCCCAATAGCACTATTATCTCCACTAGCTAAAATCATGGAAAAATGTATACACAAACAACTACTTAACCATCTCCTTCAAAATAACCTACTAGCAAACACTCAACATGGATTTAGACCCTCACATAGTACGACCACTGCACTACTTTCCTTTACTAACACAATAAACTGTAACCGTAATAATAACAAACTAACTGCTTCTCTTTTCCTAGACCTGTCAAAAGCCTTCGACATGGTCAACCATAAACTTCTCCTACACATACTAAACTCACTTGCCTTGGATTTTTCCTCCTTAACCTGGTTCTCATCCTACCTTGAAAACCGACAACAAGCAGTACTCTGGAAAAATTCTCTATCTGCTCTACTACCTATCTCCTTAGGAGTACCTCAAGGATCAATATTAGGTCCACTTTTATTCTCTATCTTTATTAATGATCTTCAATCATCTATCCATAACACTACCTGCATACAATATGCAGATGATTCTACCATCATCTGTACAGCTCCCACCCAATCTGAACTCCAGTCACTCACACAATCTACCTTTTCAACCGTTGAACAATGGTTCTCAAAAGATGTCTCCTTCTCAACTCCAAGAAAACAAAACTATTACTATTCTCACCTACCCACAAATCTCCTCAACTAAATTTTACTATTACTGCAGCTGACAATTCTCTTATCTCCCCAGACTCTACTACCAAACTGCTTGGTGTTACTATTGATAATAATCTTAACTATGATTGTCATATCAATAACACTATAAAAGCAGTAAATAAAAAGATAGGTTCACTGTACAGAATAAAACCCTTCCTTACTCCAGAAGCACGGACCACCTTAGCTCAATCACATCTTATCTCCACCCTACTGTATGCTTCCTCTATTTACACCAATGACTCTAAAGGTAACCTGAAAAAACTAACTACATCCTATCATAATATAGCCCGTTTTGCCACAGCATCCCAGTACAGAACTCACCACTGTAATAACATAAAACCATTACAATGGTTAGAACTACCTAACAAGCTTATCTATCAACAACTCTTAATTACACATAACATTCTTTATCAACCAACAAAAACACCAGCTCTCAGTAACCTCCTTACTCCCTACAAAAACTTGAAACAGCTGCGATCTGCCGAAAAGATACAAGTCACCACAACTAGAATTACAAATTCAGCAGGCAACTGTCTATTTTCAAACTCCATAGGGAAAATATGGAATAACCTCCCCCAACACATTACCTCACTAGACTCCTTTCAACTTTTCAAAAAACAACTTCTATTACATCTTAACAACTTCTGGCTCTGCTCCTGTACCAATCCAGACTAAATGACTTCTTCGCTCTTCAGCCATACCTCCCTATGTAAAAATCACTATCTTTCCCTGCTATTTCAAATGACTAAATTACTGTACTGTTCTAAAAAAAAAAAAATAAAAAATGAATATATAGCTTAGGCTATTTGTCTTTTACCTGTTTTTTTCACTGTATTTTCTACTACACTAAAATGTATGCATTGTTGCTTAAATGTTTAACCTTGTTTTAATTGTGGAGCTTTTCTCCCCGGGCCTCCACTGAAAATGGAAATTATCCAGCTGGACTAGCCCGGTCAACAAATGTAAAATAAATAAATAAATAAAATCAGACTTATGACAAGCATAACAAGGCTAGATACTTATGTTATAGTTGTGGGGATGTAGGTCAACGCAAATATTTTTTTTCGCCAATATCCAGTATATCTCCATGAGAACTCATAACTCTAGAAAATGTTAAGATGTGGGCTATTAAACATATCATAGATATATAACATCACACTAAGAAAGGATGTGAGATGAATCTAGAATTGAACCCTTGATGCTATACATAAAAAAATATTCAGGTAAGTGATTTATGTCAACACTTCACATAGGAAGTTATATCCAACAGTGTATAGAACTGTCAGAGTAACTGTTTCAAAGTAGTGGCTTTACTCTGCTTTATATCTGTGTTCCTAAAGAGCAGCATATTTAAGCACCTTTGCACAAAGATAACTGTACTATTGAATCCAATGCGAAAAACCTCATCAGGTTTTGCAATAGGACATGAAGAGCCATTCACCTTCACTCGGCATTGGTGTGCGATGTCAAACTCTGCATAAATACAGAGGACAAAAATTGAAGGCTTTTTATGGGCCATTTCTGGACATTTGTGTGGTGTGTGATTCTATTTTCTGACCAGATTAAAGGTGTGAAAATGGGGTAGATAGAAAAGTGGTGAGATGTGCGAGGCAAGCAGAGTGAAGAACAAAGGTGAAGAAATAAAGGAATTTGCAGGAGGGAATTAACAATGAGCCATAGATATCCACTTCTTCAACACAGTAATGTCCCCATGTAGAGGAGATTTGATGAATTTGGACTTTGACCACAACACAGATGGGTGACAACAACTCAGTCATGTTGTATAGCTAATTGGACCAAATCAAGTGTGTTGAGTAGACACATATGTGAAGTGAAGAGAAATGTATGGGACAGATTTTTTGTGGGATAGGTGTCTATTTGTTTCTTTTGGATTTTAAAAAGACAGAAATGTTGGGGAAGGGATATAGCAATGTGATGGTCAAGTAGGTAGGGTAGGTGAGGAAGCAGATGCAGACAAACAGAACAAACAAGACAGACACAGGGATGGTAATAGATACAAAAGCTTGGGAGACATCATGACTGAGGATAGGTAGGGGACATCAGAGGCATATGCCCATCAAGCATAGCAGTAGTGAGAATCTAGTCCTCACCCTCAGAACCATAACTGTCCATTTCCTGAGTTCCTTGTGACACTGCTTGACATGGGATTCTCTTTTCTATTTTAATGAGCAACATCTCCAAGTGGCTGGTTTGCATCAAGGCCAGTCTCTATTAAATCATGCAACATTCCTAGCAGCTCCTGGCAGGTGGCATAATTGTCACCTCCACTAATACTCCCAGAGGGTACCACTGCATCAGCAGTTGAAGCAATTTTATCTTATGTGGATGGGTCAGGTGGTGCAAGGTCCATGCAGGCAATACTGTCCGGCTGTGTCCTAGAGGTACCGAGTGTTGGTATGGCAGCCAGTGGAGGGTTGGCAGGCCAAGCTGGAGAGGTTGGCCTATCTCCCTTTGCTGAAAAGCATTTGTTTTGTTGTCAGAAAGTTAAAATGTCAGAATACTGTGATCCCAGATAACCCACAAAAGAGAGAGAGAGAGAGAGAGAGAGAGAGAGAGAGAAGGGGTGAAATGAGACAAAAAAGAAAACAGAATATTAGAACCATGAAATGTCACATTCATGCTTTCTACAGTAAATATGCTTTATTATTATAGTGGCTATGCAGCTTTCACAATCTCAAAAATGGTTGTGAATTGTTACAAGTAACCATTGGAATATGCATAATAGCCATATATGCTTTTAAAGATACTGCAGGTTAACTTAACAAGATGGCATTAAAGCCAATATTGCTGCATTTCAAATGTAAAACTGATACTTGTTGAATGTGAATCAATAGGATACTTGTGGAAATTGAATCTACATAATATGAACTCATTATTACACTTGCCTAATACAATTACTAAGGGTTACAGAAGAAAGCATGCATGCTTGCTCTTACAGTTAAGATATGCATGCTGAACTTGATAATGATCTATGGAATCACAAAATATTTATTACAATCAGGGTTAGTTATGCTGCACAAAGGCACAGTTCACAGAACCCAACAACTGTATATCCAAATACACAAATGAGCCAAACCACAGCAGAATTCAGCATTTTAATAATAATACCTTATAAAGTCAACAATTGCCTGCAATTTAATAACACTCTGTTAAAAATGTCTCTCTGAGTTGCTCCAACCTTTCAGCATGTACCTTACTATTCCCCAAGATTTTGTCTACAGCTGTAAAATAGAAAAATAAAGAAGAGGTATGAAAGCATTATGCATACCAGCTTTGACTATCTACAGCATTCCATATCAATTAAAGTTGCTTGATCTGTATACATACACAACTGGGGGGGTGTCAGTATTTCTAAACTCATCCAGCCACTGGTGGAGTTGTGTCTGCTTGAGCTTCTTTAGGTCACTGTAATGGTGTCTATACTGTCCACAGTGCATGGTATGCCAGTTGGATTAGTGATAGTCCTCCTGCAGCAGGCTGCGGATGTAGTACTTCACGAAGAGTGCAACAAATATTTTTGACTCCTTCACACCCCACCTCTGTGCTCTGAATTTGGCACCAACCTTCCCATCTCCTGCCATGTGTGCAAAGGTCTTCCAACAGCAGTTGCAATGTTTCCTTGCCAATTTGTGATATCATGTTTTACTACCATTGCACAAGCATGCATAACCATGCCAACTACATTTGCATGCTGGTAAGCAAAGAGAAACATTACCAAACAAAGAGGAAGGGAATTTATGTAACAGTAATGATGTCAAATTTGGCATTATGGCATGTGTGATGCTATACCTGGTCATACTTTGTCTAATGGTCAACACTGAAATGCAAAATGACTTAGCTTTAAGCCATGATTTTGGAGTGATAAATGGGATGACTTGGCTCTTATTTTGTAGGGACTAAACCACTGTTAAAAGTAATTTGTACAATGTGGGGATCAAACCTTTGCAAAAGTGAATGCATGCATGTTCACATAAGTGATTATTCCTCACTACCACAGAAGACATATTTTTCAACCACGGTCATTACAGATATACAGCTTAAACAGTGACTGGTGCGATACTTCAAATAGGCCTGAATGTGTGTGACATTCAGAGGTACTAGTTTATGCATTCTCATGTGTGATGCAGGACTTATGTCTAACTGTATACTAGAAATGCATAGATTTGCATGGTTTTAGTAATAGAGTTTGGAGCTATGATACATACCTCACAATGTATTCTGTTTTATAGTTATATTTTTGTCATGAGAGGTGTGTAGATGATTGTCAGTAAACTATTGTGCCCGTCAGAGATATGCAACATAATCATCATTGTAATGCTAAAACCATTACACACATAATACAAATGATTGCATATGCAAGCAGTGATGATAACTTTCTGTCAGTCAAAATGCTATACATAGCTATTGGTATGTAGTATTAACTTTGCACTCAAAGTTTTTTGAAAAATTTCAGGGGAAATCCTTACCAAAAAGTAGAGTGCATTGAATTTGAACCCTGTCCCACTTATGTTTTGGCCGTAAACTCACTGCACTTATACCTTGTGCCACAGACAAAGCTAGGCAGCAGGTCTATTTTTCACACTCAGTACTGTCCAGTATGCTGACAGATATGCATCGCTGTTGACCCTCTTTGTGCTGAGAAAGATGAACCAAATAAAATTTTTCACTTTTTCATAAAGCAGTGAACACTGCACATAGGTGGGCAATGAGCACATATAAAAAGCAATAGCAAACATATATTACTTGTGTAAATACTCATTATGACCCTTCCTCAGTAAAAATAACTTCTGTGGGACTCAAATCATGCTTTACCTATATTCTCTCTTTTTTAGCTCAATGTATTTACACCTTCTACCACAGAGAAGGCTGGGTAAGAGGTGGAATTTCAACAATTGTTACCGTCCATGTTGCTGACTGCTGCACAGTGCTACTAAGTGTGTTTGCAATTTGTAAGGTGATTGAAATTAACTTTTCAGTTTTAAACCGCTAAGTGTGCTTGCCCTAGACCACATGCTGCATGCATGGAAAAAGAAAAAAAGGATAAAAAAGTGAAACAAAATGTAAACAATTATATGGGTCTGATTTAAACCATTGGACTACTGCACTTACACAATCTGTAATATACAATCTGTAATAGAATGACCCCCCAGATTTACTAATCTTCTGTGCAGGATTAATCTAGTCCTGCACAGAAACGGCAGTTGAAGAGGAGGATGGCAGCATGCCATGCATATTAATGAAGGCGCGCTGCCTGAACTCCAAATGCAACACGGAAAGTGGGCGAGTGCAGGGGGCATGGCTGAGAGCAGATCGTGCAGAATAAACACGCCTCTGCAAAGTAGAACAGAAGAATGTGTAAATAAATGAGTGAGACAGCTCACAAGTGTTTGCATATCCCCACCAACAGTCCCCATGTGTTCAACAGCAACAGTACAGTGAAATAAAATGAAGAATTCCTATTATTGATGTATTTTAAAACCCCGAGTACAGCTAACCATATGTGCGCGGGTTTGCCCATCGCCTAGCTACGGTTAAAGCAGCTGGAAAGGCTGAAGAGGATAACAAGGAATATATATGCAAATGAAGTAGCACAGCAATAGTGGAGTGGTTAGAACATCCACCTAATGAACAGGCATTCCTGGATCGAGTCCCACTGCAGCACAAATCATTTTCCACGGGAAATCTGTATGTGAACATAATTTTACATCGTTTTGCTGTATAACCTACAGAATAACAATTAAATGTGAACTGGAGTACTGCATGAAATGCACATGTGAAGTGTTAGTGTTACAATGAATAAGGCACATGTAAGCAGGTCTAAGCACAAATAAGCAGCGGTAAGCATGTTCAAGTGCGCTTGCATGGGGGTAAGCATTGCCCACACAGAGTAAGCAAAGTAGAAGCTAATGAGTGTAAGAAACTGCAACCGGAGGTTAGCAGTGCTTACTGTCATGCAAACCCGTGCAAAGCCGCTTACAACTGTTTTAAAGTGCCTTAATCACTCTGGTGCCAATGGCCCAAGTTCTGCCCAGCAACAAAATAAACTGCCTCACCAAGGCTCAAACCCAGGACCCTGTAAACTATAGCCACAGTAGTCAACCATTAAGCCATCATAGCAATAGATAAGAAAGTTAAGGCCATACATCCCATATGCCTACATGGATTTATATATATATATATATATATATATATATATATATATATATATATATATATATATATATCTACACAGCAATATGTATATATATTTATGTATGCAGATATATACATACATATATATATATATATATATATATATATATATATATATATATATATATATACATATATATATATATATATATATATATATATATATATATATATATATGTATATATATATATATATATATATATATATATATATATATATATATATGTGTGTGTGTGTGTGTGTGTGTGTGTGCGTGTGTGTGTGTGTGTGTGTGTGTGTGTGTGTGTGTGTGCGTGTAAATATATACATGTAAATAGCTAGGACATGATACAGCAGTCATGAATTACATATGTTCACAGGCCGTGCAAATGGGGGTGAGGGGTCCAATCAACAACCGTGTAACACGTAGTATCAACCACCCCCACCTAGACAGGTGAAACTTACAAACACAAGATACAAGTAACCACACCGCTGCTTCCCAGACCACAGGTAGGATACTACCAGTGGGAGAGACCTGCCAAGTCTAATCTTGAAACAAAGACATCAATGTCCCTTGTGGAACACCCCGAAAATTAATGATCATCGTAGTCAGTCCCTGTAATGATTCATCCAACAAAGCTGTATACATACACAGACCAGTAGGTTGTGCAAGCCTGATGACCCATGGGTCCTGACAAGTGGAGAGTGGGCAGTGTGTAGTGGTGTGGTTAGACCCCACCTGCACTCACAGTAAGGATGAGTGCTGTAGAGGAGGGGCAGGTGGGGGAACTATGGGTATGCAGTTATGGGCCTAGGCATGCAGGTGTTGACTGGTGCAGTTGTATTAGGACCGCCCCGGCGATGTAAGTAATATTGCGAATTGGGCAGAGCTTACGCCCATACCTCACAACCCCTAAGAGCAAAACGACTGGACAGAACCTAAACCGTTGGAGGAACAAATAGGGACAGAAAGCACATATTCCACTTACAACCTTAGAAAGCTGATAGAGTAATAGGATATGCATTAGCATGACTTGGCTGAAGGATGTGGGGTCCTAAACCCAATTACTTGTCTGTATTTAATGGTGTCATTTCCCAGGTATTTGCCAGACAGGTGCAGCTTGTAAGAGGAACACACCAATATTATGAAGTAAACTCTGGACAGGCCGCGGATTCTGTACAGTCAACAGGCATGCTTATGCCTAACGGGCAGCCATTCCCAATATGGGTCTCACCACAGCACAGTCCAGTTTACATGGCTAAGTACGGTATAACCATATGTGTTGTTGCATAACCCACTACACAACACCTACAAACACATGGTCGCAACACCCCACTGTAGGCATGTAAGCCGATGTAATAGGCATCACAAAGTATTATTGTAGTCCTCACCCCCACCCAGGGGTGTGAGTGTCCGACGCAAACACCAAATGCAGTGCATATGCACAGCTGTTGTAGACAACATGGCCAGCTGTGGACCTTCCCTGCAGCCATCCTGCACATCCCTGGATAATCCCCTTACTAACACCTCCCTTTGTGCCCCATGCACGCCACGTACCTAGCAGCCCCTGTTCCATTTCTATTAATGTCTATGGGTACATGTAGGTGACACCCTCTTCCCCCATTATATTGCCAGTATCTGGAACCTAAAACCCACATGTAGTATCACAGCTGTTCCACAGGACACATGTAACTAACACATGAAGGGACACCACAAGCACACCTGGAGCAGCACAGGCTCACCACCTTGCAACCCCCCCCCCCCACCTCACACTCTATACCACTACATCAACTAGTGATACTGACACCTCTTGTCCTGCCTCACATACAAATCCCAACATCCGACATACCTTCCCTATTGCTTCCCATCCAATTATACCTATGGGCTACTATACAGTTACAATGTCACCCCTACTACCTACCTGCCTACTCCCTAGCTATTCACCTCTACTGAACCACACAGGTATGGAATAACTACACCTACCCCAAATACTTGCATGTAACCTACCCAGACCTGTGAAACAGGAATCCTACCTCACCTTAAACTGATGTTTGCCAGCAGTCATACCTGACATGTAAACCTGACCTAAGCATGGATAATACTGACAGTTCAAAGTAACCTAAGCATCATTAATGGGGGACGTAGCTATGTTATGTCTGTTACCCTCTATGAATGTGAATACCCCAGTATTAATTGGGATATGCAGCTGGGGTCAATGTAGAGCTCTACACCCTGGGCCACCACTGACAATGGACAAGCATACAGTCCGACTGTCCCGGTTGACAGATGTGAACAAAATGCATGACGTTGCACGTGTGTATGCGGGAGCAAGTGGGTGTAAGCCTGTTTGGCCACCGGTATGCGAGTACCACACTGGTGAAGCAATGTAGAGGCTAACTGAGTGCAAGACACTGCAACCAGAGGTTAGTAATGCTGTGCTTCGAGCAAACAATGGCATACCCGCCTACAAATGTTCTACAGTGCCTTAATCACCCTGTAGCCAACAGCTGTTGTTGTGACCATTAACAAAATAATCTGCACTGCCAGGTTGCAAACCCCCGACCCTGCACACTACAGCTGATTTGAGTTCCACTAAACAATGGCGGATACACATTCAGCTGCTGTGATCACAAACACATCTTCCAGCACAGGCATCCAACAGTATAGGAAATGTATATAAATTATATATATGTATGTACAGATATTTTATTTATATATATATATATATATATATATATATATATATATATATATATATATATACATACATACATACATATATGAAGAATGAATGTTGCGACAATGAAGCATACAAAAAGAATGAGAAGGAAAACAACAGCAACTCCTGTATTATTTAGTGCTGTCATCTTATGTCATATCAAGCTGGGCAGGGGTGAGCAAATCATTGCTTCTCAAACCACAGGCAGGATATTACCAGTGGGAGTAACACTGTCCACCTGCTAAGTCTACCTTACAAACAATTACAGGGTAGTCCCTGGTGGGACTACCCAAAAAGTGCAGGTTGTTTGGACTTCCGACCAGTACACAAGCCAGGGCAGATATGTTCAAGGACTAAAAGGTTTGGAGAGCCTGATGATACATGGGTGGAGACAACATACATGTAGGGTCACTAACGCTGGGGAGAGGGCAATGTGTGGAGGTGTGTTATGGCTGGGATAGCAACTGGAGAATGGATGGTTTGTGTGTATGTGGAACTTGGGTTGGGTGGAGGAGCCATGGGTACGAAATATGGATCCAGGCGTGTCAGGGTTGGAGGGCCCGGTTCTAATTGGACCACCTCGTGGAGGTTAGCGAGTTTGTTATAAATCTATATGCATACACACATACATACATCTATATGTAAAAGTACATTCCCTGTACCATATTCATTCTTTTTGCAGACATAAATAACATGAAAGTGTCCCTGCAGACTTCAACAGTAGATAGAATAATAGGTTGTGCATAACCATACATGTAATAGGTTCATAGGTAAGTACGAGGCTATCTGCCGAAGGGCATTTATAAGCCTAGGCAAGGTGTGTCGGCTCATGCCACCCCATTGATCAATTTACTGGGCCTCTGTGAAGCAGAGCTATTGAATTGATCCCAGTATGTCCCAATCTTTTTCCATGTGAAAGCTGTATATGAACATATTTGTACATCTTTTTGCCGTAAAACCTACATAATAACATTTAAATGTGAACTGGAGTACTGCATGAAATGCACATGTGAAGTGTCAGTGTCATAATGTATTTAGGCAGTAGTAAGCAGGTATCAGCACAAATAAGCAGTAGAAAGTGTGTTTAAGTGTGTTTGCATGGGGGTAAGCACTGCTAAAGTCAGGTTACAATTTCTTATACTCAGTTACCTGCTGAATTGCTTAACCTGTGTAGGCATTGCTTAGCTCCATGTAAATCAGCGCAACCTCACTTACAACTGCTTAAGAGTGCTTCAATCACTCTGTAGCCAACATCCCTTGTTCTGCTAAGCAACAAAATAAACTACCTCTCCAAGGTTCGGACCCGAGACCCTGCACTCAATACACAAAGTGATTTACCACTAAACCATGGCAGATATACATAACCTCAAGTTTGCACAAACATACCCTGCAGTGCAATCAGTCAACAGTACAGGTAATGTATTATTATGACACCACATAACCTGTTAATGCAAGAAGTCTGGACAAAGTATGCCACACTGTGAGTACAAATAGGGATATATGTCAACTAATGCTCTGTTGCACTCAAATTGCTGCTAGATACACAGTTATTTGTATTAGAACACATATGTAGAAGGAGATGAAGTCTGAAACACAAAAGTGTTGCCACTAGTTACTGACTTCAATGCTGCAGTCATCCATGACAATTGCCAAGTGAATGAGGAACAGGCCAAAATATGAGCCGAACATGCATGGACATATGGACGGATATATCTGTAAATGTAGACAGATAGACAGCTATATATAGATATATATATTAATGTATGACCCACAAATAATCATAAAACAGCACTTGTACATAGATGCATACATATGTCCATATGTATGTAGATATACATACATATATATATATATATATATATATATATATATATATATATATATATATATATATATACACATATGTATATATCTATAGATACATATATATATATATATATATATATATATATATATCGCTATAGCCATATGAGATATATATAAGTTCATACACATATACACACGCTAAAGGTATCAGTAGCTATACATATGTAGAAGTAGTATGGAAGTACTGGGTGCAAAGTATATCCCTCAGCCACAAGCCCCTCAACTGGCACCTGTGAAATATGTAGTGTGGCAACCATTCCCAGAAATGAGAATACTGACATTAAACTTATAGCCACCCACAAATCAAAGGACATGACACACAGGTATGCATACATAGATAACCTGTATTCCTGTCTGTACTATACAATAATGTATGCCAGTACTGACACCACATAAGGTTTGAAATATGTAATCAGTCATGAATGCAAGGCCCACACAAAACAGTAGATGCAAGCAATGTGTATATATACCTTTCTCTGCTGTCTAGGCCAAGGACTTCAATTAGTACAACAGTAGGAACAGGAGTTGCCTTCATGATAAGTAACAATCAACAATTACAGATGTAGTTCAGCAGACTCCAATTACACCCTGTAGTCAAGCCCTAGGGGGAAAGGTAGCATTTGTGTTAATGTCACAGTATCTTGTACATATCATTGCTTAACCTAACACCTCACTATCACACTGAATGACCCTCGTCTTAACAATTATATCACTGGAAAGGTGCCATAGCCTAGGTTAATGACATAGAAGCCCCCCATAAAAGGCTTTACAAGGGCAAGGAACATTGTGTACCACACACTTACCTCAGGAATGTGCAAGGGCACAAATTTGTTCACCAGCTTTTGCCCCCATATATATGGACATGGCCCAACAGTTGGTGTGTGAGTCCATGACATGACTGGGATGATAGCAGTAATGCTAACGGTAAATAATGATAGGCCATTACCTAACAACCCTTCCTGTATCACAGTGGGACAAAGACTGGCACAAATGTGGAGGACAGAGGCACCAACATAGGGCCATATTTGCATTATTGTTGTTAAACACCCTGGAAATTGCTGGTGTTACAGGATTTGTTGCAGCATGCCCTTATGCAGGGATATGACATTGAAATACGTATGGATGTAGCCATGTACTGATAGCACTCAACAGACAGAATGCTACAGATTTATCTGGGACAATACCTGTGTGGTGCACAGACAAAACCTAACAGCCAATCCCCCTGGTATCATACGGCTAGGCCCACAGTTGAGAGCTATGCAGACAGACAACATTCCATGAAATAGTACCATGTACACAAAAACCCTGTAAGAACAGCAAGATACACTGCACACAACAACACTACTCACACTGTCTGTAGGTCTGGAACCTTACCCAAATGTGGATATGGCCTGTGTCTGCAGGTTCTGCTGTAAGAGGTATTGCTACCTGCTGTCTGTAACACTGATGTCCACACACAGGAAGGATGTCATCCATACTGTAAAGGTGAAGGGACAATGTCCACAGAAGGCAGCAATTTATAGTACAGGGTTGCCATGACAGTGGTTATCTGAAGTCCTACACAGCAGGTTGCATGCAATTAGCAATTGGTGGACACTGACTGGTGCAGAGGCCACCATCTGATCATGTGCAATACCAACAAAAGCATGCTGCAATCTATTCAAACCAGCTCAATCACTCTACTGGAGAGACTGAGAGAGAGAGAGAGAGAGAGAGAGAGAGGGAGAGGGAGAGAAAGAGAAAACGTCAAGAAGGTTCACAAAGTTCAGGGTTGTGTTACAGAGGAAACAACATAGGTATGTGAAACAGATATGCATTTACTGGCATGTACTATATGGCATAGATTAATAGGATGTATACTGTGAAAGGATGTATATGTGCCATCAGTACATGTTCCTATAATGATGTTGTGCTCAACAACTGCACTGGACAGTAGTATTAGTCCCTGTGGGCAGTGGGTCGTACCTGTCAAATGTGCAGACCAACAGTGAATGGCAAGGATTTGACCCATGATATCTGTGTTCTGTAAATTACTGTGGCCAACGGCTGGTGGGGGTATTCATACCGCCATGATGGACACATGGGTGAGAGACCACACCATCTGCAGGACAGTCATGTTAGAGTGTAGCATAGCATGCCCACACTGTCATAGCAGTATAATATGCTTATCTAAAGTTTGTCACCATATATACCCCCATAATGTAAGTCTTTGTTCACATGTGACACCTATCTGTGTTGCAGCAAGGCAGAACAGTTCAGCTGTGAATTAAAGAGGGTACATGAGTGTGGTCCAGATGTTCGTACGCACCCCACATACAGATACATAGATGTGTGATACATATTCACAGCTATGCATGTGTACAGAACCTCACACGGTTATACATTTATATAGGTATATAAACAACACAAAATGATATCTACACATATATGCATATATATATATATATATATATATATATATATATATATATATATATATACATATATACATATATATATATATATATATATATATATATATGTGTGTGTGTATACAGACAGATATATGTGTGTGTGTGTGTCGACATATATATATATATATATATATATATATATATATATAAATGTGTGTGTGTGTGTGTGTGTGTGTGTGTGTGTAGATATAAAAATATATATACATGGCAATACATTTTCCCTGCCATGACATGTGTGAGAGAACATCACACATAAATACGCAACATTCCTACACACCAGTACATGGCTGCAAGATGGAGTGTGGAGTGAGGTGTTTAACCCATGTTGGGAAAACATTGCAATTGTATGGGATGGTGGGGTATGTATGTTGGTGAAGGGTATTAGGCACATATTGGTATATAGGTCTGGTTGGGTGACAAACAAGACAGCATACAGGGCTGGTATATGGCACATGTAGTGGTTAAACACTGTGGGCGGGTAGTTGCATTTGGAATGTAGAGGCCATTGAGCCCCCACATGGGAACAAAGGGAACATGGTGGCCACCCATGGACAGTCACAACAGCATCTACAGCATCTACATGGGCATAAAGGTGCCTGGGCTGTGTGCTGGGCAGGAGGGACATTCATGTCGAACTTTGTGTATGTGTATTGCATGCCTCCAGGTGATGTAGCACATACCCAATGTCACTGTGGACCTCCCTATGCCCAATACCCATGACTTACCTGGGTAACAGACACATGTCTGTGTGTGCTCCATGGGGGGAGGGCACCATCCCCTGAGGTGGTTCCACATGAAGGTAGTGATGAACAGTAGAAAATGAGGTTCCATGGTGGGTCATGGATGTGATGTGGACTGATAACGTGCACATTAGGTTAGAGTGGTTTCCTGCTGGCAAATAATCCCTACACATACTGGTGTGTAACTGTCATGGAACATATGTGGGCTGTAATAGTCCACACAATCCCAGAACATGTCCAACAGCATGCATAGATATCCCCAATACTACAGAATGGCAGATGTGTAGCAATCACATAGCAGGCCTACCACATCGATATGTGGAAACATAGTGGCAGTGACAATGGCATGCAGGTGAAATACCCTGTAACAGCCCTGCAACTCTAGTGTCCCCACAGGGAGCATGTCTATAACCACATAGCAGAAGGTGGTATACAATACAATATATGGCCCAATGGTTCACATACCGGACATATACCAGTAGAGTAGTGTGAACATTATGATGGAGCTGATATGGTGGCGGGAGACTGATATGTGTATTGTATTATGATAAACTTGACATATGAATTGCTCAGACATATTTCCATCATTATGTCTTTCAGGGAGTATGGCACATCTGTGAAACCCTGAATACAGTGCTGCTGAGGAGGAGATCATCATCACCAGCATGATCCACAACTATAATCTGCTCTTCTCATGGACAAGCATGGACCAGCAGGAGAGCACAGCCATGTGGACTGATGTGGTCCGCAGGGTGAATGATGTGAGGTTGCACAGCCGAACTTATGAGCAGGTCCACCGCCATTGCAGTGACCTGCTCCGGCAATTTCTACATCGTGCTGCTGCCATGCGGGGCGACCACCTCGCAACGGGGGGGGGGAATAACATCCACCCCCTTCATCAGAGTGGAGGAGCTGCTCATCAGCCTGGTAGCACTTGCCCACCCACAAGAGCACCAGACCGATACGGTCATGGAGGTGGGTGCTACTCACACATCACACATTGATCATGCAGGTAAGGTTCCAGGGCATATCAGTAGACTATTGTATTGTATGCATCTGTACAGGTAGACCATGCATGTGTGAGATATGGGGTATGTTGCTGTGTAGTACCGATAAGCAGTAATGCATAAACTGTAGTACTGTGGCCTTCAGATGTGTTTGTACTGTAATATTGCAGCTGTGGCCACTGACATCAACTCTATCCGATGTCATTGTAGGTACCTCTGGGATACCAGCAAGGCAGCAGCCGAATGTCGGTAAGTATGGTTTAAGGTAATGCTTGGCAATTCACTGTGCATGTCATAGCTAAGGTGTAGGCCATGTACACATCTAACACACCTACCCATAATGCATGCTGTACATGTGCACTGACACAGCACACACCTCACTAATGGGATTACCAGCCTCAAACACATGCAATATACAGTCCATCTCATACAACTGTGGCTACACTCCTGTGCACATTGCCCAGGCACAGCTGACATTTGCCCAACATACACAGCTATGTCATACACAGAGCAGTTGAACATGCTACATATAACGACATCCCACTCCCTCTGCTAACACACATTCCAGGGTCCTAAACCTAATCAACACATTACACAGAACATACTGGAGGGATGGGGTCCTGTTCTGGGGAATCACCACACTCTGGAATGGACTACCCATACATGTCAGGCAATGCTACTCTTTGACCCTCTTGACAGAAACACTTGCCAATTGGATGGGGAATGGGGAATACACCCTGGATAGCATGTGTGTGCCACAGTCTGACAGGGGCACAGGGGAATAACATTAGTGGGTGGTGCATGGCAGGGAACCCCTGTGGCTAGGCATATGTAGGCCCAAGACCAATAGAACAGTACTCACCTATGAACCTCTGTGTACCACAGGCAACATCAGCCAGGGCTCAGTCATGGTCAATAATGGTCTCTACACTCACCATAGGTACAGTACAATGTCTATGTGGTTGGGCTAATGGTAATCT
The DNA here is from genome assembly GCF_019279795.1 of Protopterus annectens. Taxonomy (NCBI): domain Eukaryota; kingdom Metazoa; phylum Chordata; order Ceratodontiformes; family Protopteridae; genus Protopterus; species Protopterus annectens. The sequence continues at coordinate 434,460,625 of NC_056751.1, read as the reverse complement.
ACTACTCATATATGCACCACTGATGATGACTTATGTGAATACATATCAAGCAGTCACTAAACACGTGATCAAGGAAAATACAGAGGCTGTGAGCAGCAATGGAAACACACCTGGCACACAGAGACATATCCTGCAATGGTGTGCACACCCATGAGGTATGGTGCACAGTACATGCCAGGGTGCTGAATGGATGCACAGCAATGCTGTGGACATGGGTGCAGTGGGTTACAGGGGGAGGGCCATCAACTACAAACAGAAGCCATGCATCACAGCCATGTATAATGTTGGTAATGGGGATTGACTACAGTTGCATTGCATGCTGTTCAGCCTCACATGTCCTGCATGCTGACATGTTTGTATTCACAGGTATGTGTGTGATACTGTACTGCACCATCACCTGCTATTGTGTGTGTTATGGGGTTGTGGGAGCTGTCTGTAGGTGCTGTCTGATGTAGTGTACAGGTTGCCATGTACGTCGACTGCATGTGTGTATGTTTGTGTGTGTGGCCATGTCTGCACACACATGTGTGTGTGTGTGTGTGTGTGTGTGTGTGTGTGTGTGTGTATTTACTGTTTAGCAGTGTTGTACATGTCTTAAGGTCTGTTCCCTGTTTTCCCCTCACAGGTGGTGAGGTGGGGCTGGGTCCCCCCCACATGGAATCTGATGTCACTGATACAGACAGTGACCATGAAGATAGGTGTGTTGAGGCACAGGAAGGGTCGTCAGGGGCTGCAGCTGGGCCACCAATTGACAACCCACATATATCCACACCATCCACGCACACAGTCACACTGCCTCTACACACCTCATCAACATTGGCCATAGCTGAGGGACAGCCTACGGTTGACATGGGCCAGGACAGTGTGGTATCTATGGCACATGTGTCAGGACACAGCAGCCATAGCCAAATGTCTGATGGGGTATCACATTGGCAGATGTGCGGGGGTGTTCGTAGGGGCACTGCTGGACATCATGCACCTGGCAGATGTGCAACCCCTATTTCAACCACACACATGTTCCAGACTGTCATGGATGCACAGGCATGAATGGAACGGTACACCAGGCAGGGTCTAAGGGTGCAGAGGGCTCATCACACCTCTGTAACTGACAGCATCCGTGACCTAGCAGGTACCATCTGTAATTATACCAAGGTCATAGATAGACAGTGGGGTGAGACATTGGAACTCATCCAAAATGTCATGTCCATGCATCAGGACAGGGCGGGATGGTTGTGATGGTCACGTGGACATATGCCAGCAACACCAGTAGCTGGAGGTTGCCGTGGATGTCCAAACAGTCACAGCCGCTCCTGTAGTGGCAGTACCAGCCCCAGCACTGTGGGAGGGGGCTGTGCACAACCCATCAGAGCAGACCACATGCATGTGGCCCTGGCGAGTCCCAGGAGGGATCTGGATCTAGTGGATGTCTGTCAAACTCAAGGGACAGTACTCAGTCTGACTCTGTACCTGATACTGCCTGTAGCACCCTTGCCAGGCACAGGTCCCATGTCCGTGGCCAGAGAAGGTAAACTGCAAACCCTGCCAGGTACAGTCTGCAGCTGTCCCACAATTCTCAGTATAGGGCAGCCATATGGAGGAACTGTGTACATGCAGACACACACACATAAATAACGAACCTAGGGCAACCACATACCTGCACACATGACATCACCAGTGGCCCATAACAATACTCAGCCCCCTCACACACACACATGTTGTCAATTGTATGGCTCAGCCTAGGCCTCTGGCAAACCAACAACACACCCTGTGCATATGATGATGCCTGTGCCACTGCCTGACATCTGTAACATCGATGCAGGGACAGGCTAACATGGTTCTGATGCACAGGGTGACTGTACAACAGTGTAGCAATGGAATAATGTGTAGCATGTTGTCAGCAGTAAAGTGAAATGCTAATATCTTGGAAGGTGTAGCTGTGCAGCCATGATGCATCCTAACTTTAATTAACAATGTTGTATTGTTGTCATCAGTATCTGTTCAGATTGTGTTGTGTTTGTCCATGTGCCACATGGCTGATGGGTGTAGTGGTGTCAGCAGGCCTTCTACAGTATACACCAGTGAGTGTAGTGGGTGGTACACATGCCATGGCTGGGTACAACACACAGTTCCTTTGGTCAGGATGCTGTACAGGTACAGGACTGTACACATGGAGGTATGTCCCCATGCAGGTAACACATCTGTTGCAATGTAATCCCACCAAGACAGCATAGGCACAACCATACAGCGGTATATATGTGGTCTGCAATGTGGATGGCACTGAGCATGCTAACAGCAGGGTGTATGTCCCTCTCCCCACTCCACTGCGATCCTCACCTAAGTAACATATGTGTGCCAATGCCGGTGGCATAGCTCTACCCTTAGGAGGGTGTGAGGCGCTTAACTACTGTAAATGGTGTAGACAACAACTAACAACCTGACTACATACACTGTACAGTATTACAGACAGCTATGTGGGGGGATAGATGCAACAGTAACTGCAGTTATGGCAGTTGTGTCCACAACAGCCACACCCAGTGAGTTATAGCAACCCCAATGGTGCTGCACACCTCAACAGTGTGGAGGAGGGCATTGACACATCTATGACCTGTGAAGGACTATATGCCCATGGGATGGCATCTGTGGTATGTTGGCATATGTCAAGCAGTCCTGGTGGAAACATATCCTGTGAACGGAGGTAGATCCCGTAACAACTACATACATTCCTACAAGCGGGATGGTGTACAAAAGCCTACTATGATGTACATAGGCATTGTGCACCACCTAATCCTCTACACCTGTCACAATTGGGTTGAGGAGGTATACGAGGTTTAGGCTGTATTCTTTGCCTTTGACAAGTCCAACATTGGCAGGGTCCCGTGTGTTGAGATAACCAGTGACATTGGCCATGGGTTCATTGATGGTATGTTCCATGTCCCTGCAGACCACAGTCATCCGGCTACCGGTGGTAGTTCCCAGCAGACATGGTGGGTTTGTGGATGTCCTTGCCAACATTGGTGAAACCATTGTCAGGTGTAGGGCTATTGGATTGTATGAGGGATCCCAGCTACTTAATGCACCTGCCCAAGGGGTTCCCCAACCTTGACATGTCACTTGACTGTACTGCATGATATGTTAGTAATGCCAGCTTTACATCCTACAGGTGGGATGGAGTACTGTTAATGTGCACTGCCCTTGTCGTGTAGGGTCCTGCTTATGGGATCTGCTAAGGTTGGTAGTGTATTGCAGGCCAGATGTATTTGGCTGGGGGGGGGGGATACCTATCCATGCCAGATGCATGTTGTTTGGGTCTCTCAAACCCATCAGTGGTGCATGTGGACATATATGTTGTGGTTACGTTCCCAGTTCCATCTACAGATGTATGTCCATATATGCCTATATTGATATACATGTGCTCACCTTTGACAGTGGGACAATCATTCCTTTGAACGGCCCTTTCTGCAAACAGAAAGGACTAACCCATCATTTCTTACTGCACCAAAGTTAAGAGAACTGCAGTTCTATAGGCACCTTCGCTGACACTCGAACTGCAAGTTGGAATGCATATCGTACTGGCGGGATGCATGACTCCCTGCACCCCCCTCTGGGGGCCGGGCCCCCCACAACCACCCTACTGTGATATACGAACCCCTAGAGTGCACTACAGTGGGGATAGGCAATTATTCCCCATCCCCACTATAGTGTCATCCACAACCAAATTTCCTAATCTGCAATGAGCGAATGCATACAGACATTCGCAGATTGCACATTCTATGCATGTATTGCAGGATTGTGCAATGTTGGGAACTTACTATAGGCCTACCAGCCTCTGACACATGGACTTCTCCCTTTGAAAGGTGAGCCATATATATGCTAACATATATGCATTCCTAGTGCTGTCTATCTGTGGACATGGGAATAAATACATATATATCTTTGGCTGTATGCGTATCTATGTATATCTGTATGTATTGGCTTGTGTATATATATATATATATATATATATATATATATATATATATATATATATATATATATATTATATATATATATATATATATATATATAGATCTATATACATATATATATATATATATATATATATATATATATATATATAGGGTCTATATTTGATGCTCGACTGCTTAAATGTTCGAATCTCTAAAGGTCGACCTTTAGAGATCGAACAGTTAAGCGATCAAAATTTTACAAAAATTAAAAATACACAATTGAAAAAAAAAACTAAAGGGTTTAAGCAGGGGCAAGCCCCTGCACACCCTACTTTAATATACCAACTCCAAGATTGTGCTACAGTGTAGGGAATGGGAAATTTCCCATTTCTGCACTGTAGTTCACTGAAGTGCGATCTCAGAGTTGGTATATTTAAGTAGCGGGGGGTGTGGGGGGTACAGGGGGCTTTCCCCCTGCCTAATCCCTTTCTACATGTTTGTTTTTTGTTTTTATATACTTTTTTACTATTTTGAACGTTACGGTGCTCGATCTGTAAAGGTCGACCTTTACAGATTCGAACATTTAAGCATTTGTTCTAGAAATATAGACCCTATATAGATATATATATATATATATATATATATATATATATATATATATATATATATATATATATATATATATATATATATATTTATATATATATATTTATATGTATATAGATATGTCTATACCTATATCTACATATATAGATATGTGATATCCATTCAATGATGAATATATATACACACACATACATCTACATGGTGGAATACATTCCCTGTAGTGTTGGATACCTGGGATGGATGATATGTATGTGAAAACATCATAATTATGCATATCTGCCAAATTACTTTGTGTATGATGTGTAGGGTCCTGGTTACAAACCCTGCAGGACCTATTTATTTTGTTGCTGGGCAGAACACACAAACTTGCTTACAACTGCTTTACGGTGCCTTAATCACTCTCTATCCAATGGGATGTGCTGGCCAGCAACAAATTAAACTACTCTGGCAAGGCTCAAACGAAGGACCCTGTACACCCATGTACCACTAAGCCATGACAGGTACACAGATATTCAATGTTTCAGAAACATATCAGTCAGTCCTGTTATGCAACAGTGCAGAGAATGTTTACCAACATCTAGATGTCTGCGTGTGTAACTATAGTGCAACCTTAACAGATACAACATACCCATATATGTATAGATACACGTATTCAAATGTATATGTTGTTTTACTACCTCTATATACATATATATCGCTATCTATGCACATATACCTATATATCTGTTAGCAGGTTAGTATATCTATATAGGTATATATGGCTATAAATCTGTAGATAGCAATTGCAGATTGACAAATACACCAATGTTCACATGCACTGTTAATGGGGTTGAGAGGGCCCACACACTATACGTCTTGTACGAATAGGCATCCACCCACAGCCAAACACCTGCACCCTGCAATACACTACCAAGTACAGTCCGCCTCCCACAGGACATGTAATATGTGGAAGCCATTGACGTCCCCAGGATACAGATACACATGCACATATATGCTGATACATATATATATATATATATATATATATATATATATATATATATATATATATACATATACATGTGACTACACATACACACGTAGATATATGTACAGGCAGATACGTATGTAGGAGGTGCACACAATATGGAACAGCCAGTATGCCTGCAATTAACATCTGAACAACTGGACACTGTATGGGCTAAACATACAAATGTCAATCATTGCCTCCAACATATACCCATAGAAAGGTCATAGTACAGACACCACACACAGGTTTGCAGAAATGGGACTACTTTAATTGTGTACCATAATGGTCCTATATGCCATATCAAATAGCTGTTCCAGTACTGACAAGCATATAAATGGAGTACTGCAACTGTGAAACAGTTACACTTATACAGTAGTCTGGAAAGGTTCACAACTGTTGCAGTCCAAGCCAAGCCCTTCAGAATGTACAATAGTGCCGACAGACTGGGCCACAGGGTACCACACAATCAACAGTATGTACTGCAGGTGTGTAGTTCAGCAGCCTCTAACTACACTCTGTGCAATCTCCGTAGGAGGTAAAGACGTATGATCCAATGGGTTGTACCCGGAACATATCAAGGCATAATGCACAGAACAGTCTGTATTGCAGGGGGCAGTAGGCTTGCAGTACCCCACGTCATGTTAGTAGTTGCAATATAGGTGGTGTATATGGTACTGTACATCCACATACCTTGTGGCAGCTCACCCCTGATACCCTCACATTTGTAACAGCGTAGGTCATTTATGGTGCTCCCCACCTGGACTCAATAATACAAGACCATATACCACTGTTACATACACTGGCCTCTGCAGTGCATAAGGGTGCACATGTGTTGTGTAGGTGACACCCACACATACATGGCCCCAGCCCCAGTGTATGTGCAGGGGATACAGCAGCAGTGTACTAATGGCTGCAATGGCAGTGTGATATACTCACAGCCCACTACAGAACAGCCACCGACAGCATGACAAGCGTGCAAGGCTTGGTATGTAGATGGGGGACAGAGGCTGTAACACAGGCATATATGTGGAACACTGTTGCCATACACAAGCAAGGTGCTGGTGTTACAGGATAGTCTGCAACATACCCTTAGTCAGGAAATTGAGGTTAGATATAGACATGGATGTAGCCATGTACCGGTAACACACAACACACACACTGCCAGTGTCATATCTGAAACAGGGCTTGTGTGGTGGACGGACATCACATGATATGCATACCTCTGCCCAGAAAGAGGTAGGCCCACAGTAGTGACCTATGCAGAAAGACTGCATTCCAAGGTACACTAGTATGTGCACACACGCTCCCTGTAACACCAGTACAATGCAAAGCATTACACAACTCTACCCACAGTCTGTCTGTAGTTCCTGAACCTCCTACAAATGTGTCTGCAATGAGTGTGCATGTACTCCTGTGAGAGGTCTTGCTACCTGCTGCCTGTATCACTGATGCCTACACACAGGACAGATGTCCATCACACAGGAAATATGAAGGGACCACGGCCACATGCTGTAAGGATTTATAGTGGGTGCTTGCCATGACAGTGGTAATTCAGTGTAGTACACGTGTCATTATATATATATATATATATATACATACATATATATATATATATATATATATATATATATATATATATTTATATATATATATATATGTGCGTGTGTATATGGCTATCTGGATTGGTATTATATATTTCTACCATATGTCCTGGACATGGAGTGTAGCCGTACCCCAGCTCCTACAGGCACAATGTTATAGTGCAAGGGGATGTCAGGTATGTATAGCAGGTATATTACTAGCTTGTTGCTACTGTCATTGGGATTGTCTTCATAGACATGGTGTGTGTGGTTATTGACATCTGCTTATAACATGTGTGCCATTGGCTACTGACATACATCCTACGGACATCATTGTAAAGTACTGCTGCTAGAATGTAATGCCCCAATGGAGTGCAGCAGAGATATTGGCCACTTTATATGGAACTAAGGACACACCCTGTACAGTCCAGAGGAATGCACATATTCCCTTAGTTCACCACATGTGTACCGGGCCTAACAATATGGATGTAGACAGCCATGTAGATGGGTATAACACATACGACTATTATACATTTGGCACCATAGGTGTTGGAGTCACACACTCCTGTCTGGCCTGACACATAATGACTGCTGGTACAGGGGTGCCATGAACACATACTACCCACTAGATATTGACATACATCTGTACAGCATACCACTGGTCTGTCTGACATACCTGACGTTTAAGGGAGGCCCAACAGCAGTACATCTGGCAAGTATCTGCACATGACATCCCACTGGTTAAGTACACTACGCTGCTAGGCATGTAAAAATGCACTGTGCAGGCTACAGGTAGACTGGCTCAACACTGGCCTACATCTTGTATGGGGGAATGCACATGCACTTGCATATATAGCAGGCTCAATGGCGATGTTACAGCACAGGGTAAGATACACCTGTGTGACAGTGCATTACCACAACCAATGTGAACACAGCCCCAGCCGCATATGGTAGGCTAGCATAATATTACAGCACAGGGACTATATGTTCTACATCAGCTTGGGCGGCACAGTGGTGCAGCGGTTAACGTTGTCGCCTCACAGCAAGAGGTTCTCCGGTTCGATTCTCGGCTGGGGTGCCTTCTGTGTGGAGTTTGCATGTTCTCCCTGTGTTCGCGTGGGTTTCCTCCGGGTACTCCGGTTTCCTCCCACATTCCAAAGACATGCATTTGGAGAATTTCTCCCCGGGCCTCCGCTGAAAACAGGATCTGTGGAACCTAGTCGGACATTCCCGGTCAACAAATGTTAAATAAAAAAAAAATAAAATAAATAAATCATCCTCATATGTGCTAGTCACAGAATGTCCCTACATACACTGGGCTGCTACACAGCTTGGTCTGATGGCTGTCTGTGATTCTGGACATGTGTGTGTATGGCCCTACAAATGTGTACAGTGAAATGGTGCCATACAGTGGGGCAGCATGTAACATCTGATAGACGGGGAGGTAGGACAATGACATCTACCACAGTCTGTACACATGCTAAAGTACATATTAACAATATACACACTGCTGACATTCACCATCACTACACAGACCTCAGTACTGTACAAACATCCACAGAATGTCCAGCTTATGTCATGAAATATAACCCCTACTGTAAATGACATGTGTAGCACTCTGATATATCACTGGCTTGTTATCAGATATGATAACACTATTTATGGCATACAGCACATATGCACCACTTCATGCATGCCATATGTACAAACGTTGACAGTGGTGTGGCTGACAGCACATACACAGGGCCAGTATAGACATGTTGCTGTGATAACCTTGCATACTTTCCATTGTAACAGTGTTTGTTGCAACATATGTCCTATGAGGGATATGAAGTCAGTAACTGTCACTGCCTTCACCAACTACAGACTGCAATCCTCACACTACTGTCTGCATTCCACAGAGGGATGCACTGTGGATAACACATGAAACCATAGACACAACCCTGTCCAGTCTGCAGATGTCCCTGCAGATGGGGATTCCTCATATACATGGAACTGACATGGCAGGTATTACTACATGTATGACAGGCATATCCAGACAAACACTATTAAACCAACATTACTCCAAATTCAGTATAGCAGCACTTACAGTCTGTAGACTGGTCAGGCACATCCCCCTCCTGTTTGTTGGCCTGTTTCCACAGTGTATGTTGTTGGAGGTGAATCCCCAATCCATCTGGGATACTGTTTGCCAAACAACAGATCTAGTTCCTGCTCACAGTGACTGAAAAGTTCCAACACCACCATGAGGTTCCTAGGTATTGGAATGTGTTTCCATGCAATTGGCTATGAGATTGTTACCACAGCTGTTCCACATGCAGTCAGCTAGGGGAGGGCTGCAATTCATGCAGAGACCATCAGCTGATCATGAGCATCACATAAAATACACATGCTGCTGCCTAAGCAAGGCAGGTGTGGGTCCCCATATCCACCAGAGAGGGAGTGGGGGAGGCAGACAGAGGCAAATACATGTCAGGGAGGGGTGGGAGTGTAAAACTGAAGCATGTTCATGACACACACCTACCAGCACGGGGTATCAAACCCCCGACAACTATTTAGTGCTATCACGGTTCGATGCAGTTATTGGACGCACCACATGGGTTACCTGATGTGGAGCACTCAGAACGTATATGTGAGGGTGAGTGACATCTGCAACAGGGATACAGTAGATATATGGTTGGTGTCGTACACATGCCTGTCTGCATATACAGGTGCCAACGTCAACACAGGCACACTCACACAGGGACGCACACACACTGACACACTTGTCAGGGCCAGGAGTGCAACTTGTCACTAGTGGGATTGCCACAACACATCAATGTGCAGGTATCACATGCACCGCATGGGTCATACTGAGGCTGTATGGGGAAAGGGTATGAGGAGATGTCACACATTAGACAGCATGCTTCAGTATGCCCTGGGGGGTTGTAGTGAGTGTGGATGTGGACATACGCACCATACAACACCCACCCATGAACACACAGGCTGCCAGTTCTGACATGCATGGGTGTATGTCTACACAGGTGTGTGGTGGTCAACTGTGCCAGCAGGCTGTACAAGGGTAGACGATGGGTATACCTTGGTAACAGGCCACATGACAATGGTCTGCACTGTGGCTCAGGCATGTAGTTACTGCATTTGCCCACACAGGTGGGTATTACATCCCCCATCCAGCCACCTGGGTGACTATTGTGCGTGGCCAACGCTGTACACCACATGCCATGTATGTGTTCCTTAGTCCATGACATGGATGGTGTCTGGGATGTGCACACCTCCCACATGCATGTGCAGTGACATGTGGAACTGTATCTGGGGTGTTTGGCCCATGTTGTGAACACAGATTATCATCGGATGTGCCAGTCTTGCCCACCTGTGGTAGGGACTGGTACTGGGCAATAGGTTTAACCTTCACCTACATAGATGGCATGCCAACAGCATTCCCTGATGTCAGTGTCATCTGTCCATACAGGACATGTTGTCAGGCATGGTATGTCGGTTGTAAGTCACATGTAAAGGCACCACAAGTGGTGCAGGTGTCCATTGGGGAACATGGTAGAGGTGCACTGTCTGCATGTACGTGCATATTGGACAGATGGGCAGGGTGACATGCCCTCTGTAGCCCACTGCTATCACTGCTTAGCTACTATCAGTGGCCAATATACAGTGTACTACCCACGTATTGCATGCTGCTTAGGCATGTGTGTTCATATGACACATGTGTTGAGTGTGTGCTCTGCATAATAGTGGGGTTGCTAACTTAAATTGTCTGGCCTTGATGTCAAATGTATAGGTATGGCTTTGCACCCCAGCCTCCCAGCTAATTTACATCTGTTATCCCTGTATGGTCGACATTGTGATATACAGTAAGGCCACCATCAAATAAATTAGCAAAACCCCCTACATAATGCCCACAGTTGACACACACTGACCTCTACAAAAGATACAGGTTACAAACACACACACACACACACACACACACACACACACACACACACACACACACACACACACACACACCTGTCATGTCTGGGAGAAGAACCTCTTCCTATTTTATTACACTACAGCAATACACAGTTATAGTACACGCCACTGACATTACTGGAGTACTATTTCCCTACAGGTGTATTTCACATTGAATTACATCAGCAGGATTACCACAGTAGGGCATTTCAGCTGTACTGCAAGTGACTAGCCTAAAATGCATTGCTCCCTACACAGCCAGTGAGACACACACAAAACATCCACAACTGACATGAGTGGGTATTGAACCCCTGATCAAGGTCTATATCACACTACACCATGGAGCTGTTATAGGATGCACCACAGGGATTGCTATTGACTTCCTTCCCCAAAGGTGTATTTCACATTGAATGACATCAGCAGGTTTACCAAAGTAGGGGGTTTCAACTGTACTGCAAGTGATTAGCTTAAAATGCATCGCTCCTTACACAGGCAGTGGGACACACACATAACATCCACAACTGACATGTGTGGGTAGAGAACCCCTGATCTAGATCTATATCACACCACAGCATAGAGCTGTTATAGGCCGCACCACAGGCATTACTAAAGAACTTTCTCCCCAAAGTGTTACTTCACATTGAATGACATCAGCAGGATTGCCAATGTAGGGCATTTGAAATGTACTGCGAGTGAGTAGCCTATGATGCATTGTTCCATACAGAGACATTGCAGCATACACAGAACATCCAGAACTGTCATGGCTGGAAATGGAACCCTACCACAGTCCTACACCACACTACATCAGTACGCAGTTACAGGATGCTCTACAGAGATGACTGGGCTATGACTTTCCCACAGGTGTATTTCTAAGTGAGTGACATCAGCAGCCTTGACAAAGTCAAGTATATGTATTGTACGGGGTGTGAGTGGCCTAAAAACATTGCTCCCTACTCAGTCAGATACACACACACACACACACACACACACACACACACACACACACACACACACACACACACACACACACAGTTGCCAGGTCTGGGGTCAGAACAACTACCTCACTACTTTATCACACTACAGCAGTATGCAATTTCAAGGTGTGCTATGGAGATTACTGGGCTATAATTTCCCCAGAGGTGTATTTCTAGGCGAGTGACATCAGCAGCCTTGACAACGTCAAGTATGTGCACTGTACGGGATGTGAGTAGCCTAAAGACATTGCTCCCTACTCAGTCAGGCACACACACACACAGATTCATACACCATCACAGTTGTCAGGTCTGGGGTTAGAACACCTACCTCACTACTTTATCACACTATAGCAGTACACAGTTACAAGGCATGCTATGGAGATTACTGGGCTATGATTTCCACAGAGGTGTATTTCTAGGTGCGTGACATAAGCAGCCTTGACAAAGTCAAGTATGTGTATTGTACTGGGTGTGAGTGGCCTAAAAACATTGCTCCCTACTCAGTCAGACACACACACAGTTGCCAGGTCTGAGGTTAAAACACCTCTCTCACTGCTTTATCACACTACAGCAGTACGCAGTTACAAGGCGTGCTATGGAGATTACTGGGCTATGATTTCTACAGAGGTGTATTTCTAGGTGCGTGACATCTGTAGCCTTACCAATATTGTGTATATGAACTGTACTGAGTGTGAGTAGCCTAGAAAGCATTTCTCTCTACACAGCCAGACACCGTGACACGCACACATACACACACTCACACAGTTGCCAAGTCTGGGGTTAGGACTACTACCTAACTAGTTTATCAGTACAGCAGTACACAGTTATGGGACGCGCCATGGGGGTTACTGAGATACCACTTCCCCAAAGGTGTATTTCACATTGGATGACCTCATCAGGCTTGTCATGATACTGCTATGGGGAGGGCGGTGTGTGCATGGGCTGTAACACATTCATGTTGGGGTTGACATTCCACATGCGGGCACACACTGGGTCATATGCCACAGGTACATGTATACAGCTACTAGGTGACATCTTCCTTGCACAATCGTGTTGCATAGCTGGCATGTGCAACATGCTGTCATGCTGACAGATACTGGTGGCTAGTATCTGCAGTGAGTGACACCTTCACCTTATGTATTTGGGGCTCTTTGGCTGTGTGCTGGGTGGGACAGGCTCAGATGTCTCCTTGTCATGGTCACCCTCTTCAACACATATATGTCTGTCTACATTTGGCTTATTATAATGTGTTGTCCTTACATATATGTCTGTATTCCTATCCACTGTGTATGCGAGGCAGGAGTGGTGCATAATGATGTGTCTGCACTGAGAACTATAACTGCCAGATATGTCTGGTCCATTGTTGTTTGCTGACATGGCCTTTTTGTGTTTAAGTATGTGAGCATGCCCAGTATGGGCTTTCAGTATGTTGTTGACTGGCATTGCCTTCATTCCTCCAAGTGTGTGAGCATGCCCAGTATGGCCATCTATATTGCATGTGTGAATCAAGTCCAGGTGATTTGTACTGCAGTGCTGACCTTTATGCTGTACATCAACAGGTAGCATGCTTTGTCTGCAGGGTATACATCAGTCATTTAGCATTGACTGCTGCTACATTTCTGCTTAGCAAGGGGGGACACCAAACCGTTTCTACATTACTACAAGGGGTGGGGGGGGGACCTGACTGTTACCATAAGTGTACGTGGGATGGTGGGGCACATCTTACACTTTTACACATTTGTTAGGACTCTACTGGTATGTCGGGCACACCATTTCAGTCTGTAGTCTTACCTATCGTGCTGGCTAGAGGCATACCAGTATATTACAGATCATAGCTTTCATTCCCTACATATTAGTTTCTGACTTCCTAGCCTTCACAACTGACATCCAACTGGATGGCCTGCTGTAGTCTGTCTGTGTAGCGCTGGGGCAGGGGTTACCCATGGGGCTCATTCAGAGGCCATAGTACAGCATTTGTTTGTGTTTGTCTGCACCTATCCTGCTGGCTGTGACTGTTGTTCGGTATGTGCCCTCCGCCGACTGGCATGTGTGCGGCACTTACCTTGTGGGTGTCCCAGTATTGAGGGTGGTGATGCAGGGCTGCCTATGTCTGATGCACATAGTACACTCCCTATACATGGTTGAGCACAGGCAGTGTCATGTTTGGCATCCCTTTTACTGTATGTGCGAGTCGGAGAGAGGTGTCATTCCCTGGGTCCCTACTGTGTCAGTGCATGTGCTATGCGTTGCCTCTTGGCCAAGGCCAGGGCATACTGGGCATGCCTCCTTCTGCCTACTGGAGCAGGCTCAGGTTGTTCCTCCTCTGAGTCACTCTGTGCCTGTGCAGGCCTTGGCTCTGGTGGGGGGCTGTGTAGCCCTGCCCCGTGCTGTTCCTGCTGCAGCTGTTTCCACAGGATCATATTGTGTAGCATGGCACAAACAACGACAATTTGGGTACATGTAGTTGGTGAGTACTGCAAGGCTCCACCGGATGTGTCCATGCACCGGAACCATGACTTGAGCATCCCAAACACATGCTCTATTATGATTCATGTCTGAGCATGTGCGTCATTATGGAGTTCTTGTTCAGGTGTGTGTGCAATTCTGCTGGGTGTCATCAGCCATGGCTCCAGAGCATATCCAGCATCCCCCACTAGGTAACTGTGTGGGATGTCCCCATTGGCAAATCTCTGGTACAGCTGCGTCAGATACCAGATGTGGGAATCGTGGTAGCTTCCAGGGCAGCCAGCACACACATTCATTAATATGCCCTGGGCATGGCAAACGACCTGGCAGTTGATGGAGGGGAAGCCCCTGCGGTTGATGTAGACCCTACCCTGCTCACCTGGTGGTGCTTTAATACATATGTGCATGCAGTCTATTGCACCCACTACCTCAGGGTATTCTGCTATCTGGTGAAAGAGATGCATATTGCTGGCCAATGCCTCACGGGTGATGGGGAAATATACATGCTCACCGACATGTGCTGACATGGCATCCAGGAACTGGTGGAGTATCCTGGATGCTGATGCCTGTGAAATCCCCATCATATCCCCAGTTGGTCTTTGGAATGTACCTGTAGCTAGTATTCTTAGACCTACACATACCTTGGTATCCAATGAGATGGGTTCCCATCTGTTAGTTCTGTGTGTGAGGCGTGGCTGGCACAGCTCCACAATTTGCAGTAGGAGGTCCCTGTCCACCCTATAGTTCTCCACTATCTCCAGCTCATGTAACCCTTGGTAGGTTACCCTGGGGCTGTACACTCTTCTCCATCTCCTCACTGTGGGTTGCTCAGCAGCATTCACATCCTCACCACCCTCAGCCTCTTGCACATGCTGGTTTATGATAGAAAAAGCAGCCCCTAACATTTTTTTCTCTTGCTTTCATTTTGTAAAATTTCCCCATCTGTATACACCGGTTGTGCAGGGTTTTTGGGAAAAACAAGGGGGAAAGGTGTTAGCATAGTTTATAGTGGTGTGCTGGGCTGGTCTGCTGCCTGTGTATTTGGCTGATTCTGATACATTTCACCTGTCAGCTAAGCTAGTTCTCCTTAATTAACTTCCTACTGCTGTTTTCCCCTCCCATTGCCTCCCTGTTTAAGCCCATGTGCGCGCCGCAAAAACAGAGTGCTCATATGTGCACAGAGCTGCTTTTTCTTGGTTTAACTTCTTTTTTCTTCCTGTAGGACCTGGTGCATGGTGCGCACATCTGCTTACACTTTGTAAGGTGTGCTAGGCAGGCTTAGACACATCCCTGGCTTAGCTGTGCTAACCTAGGAGCAATCTCGAGCCACAGGTCTCCAATCCGCTTCCAATATGCCTGATACCCCCCCCATGTTGTCACCTGTATCCTAGTCTTGCACCCAGCTATTTATACTCTTACACTCTTGGGACCTGCCTCACACTCTGGGAAAATCTGGGATTCGCTAACCTTTCCCTCATTTGCATAGTATTGCCTACTAATGCATAGTTACATGTCCCACACTGAGCCTCCCCCCTTAGCAACCACTAGTCACTGGCCAAGTTGTCTTTTGCATGCCATTGACTTGCATGGCAGAATACTGATTTTTGTTAGAATGGTCATTTTCAGTTTATTTTATTACTTTCCCCCCGATCCTGTTTGTGCGCCGCTGCCCTATGCTTAAACAGCCAAGATCGGCGAAAAAAAAAATAAAGTTGTTTTATTAATTTTTTAAACAGTTTGCAATGCCAATGGCCTTCTACTTGGCCATTGGCATGCTTCCTCAATAATATGCAGCCTTTATTTGGAGCTGTCATAGCTCCATTTTGGAATATGCAGAAATGTACTCGGTTAGTAACCTAGTACATTTCTGCAGATTGCACTTGTCTTGCATGGACCATTGCAAGCTTCCTGGATTGCAATATTACCTAATTTGCATGGATTTCTCCAGCAAATGAGATGATTTGCATACCAGGGCTTACTCCGTGCAAGATTGGTGCTGGAGCTCTCATGCATGCCCCTGCTGGCTGTTCCTGGATCGCATGGCAGACATATTGCCTGAGTGAGCTACTGCACTCATCTTGCACTCCATGCAGGTTTTTGAGAATCCGAGGGCATATTTCTTTGCCACAGGCACAACTTTGCAATAGCATGCAAATAGTGTGCATACAAGTAATTAACAGTTCATACCTAGTATTAAACAGTTCATACAGTTGGACATTCTCAGTTGACTTTAAATGTGTACATAACATATTTGGTGCAATGAGTGATCACACATTGTTTATGAATGTGTTTGCAAAACAGCAGCCCTGCCTTTTCTCTTTGTATTCTGGGAATCCGTTCCTTATCTCTGCTTTACTATTAGACATGCAATCTTTAGTGCCTATTCTCTCATTTTGTTTCAGGGTGTGATACAAATATATAGCAGTCACAGCAGTTTTCAGCAAAGGCAGGAAATTGTGCTATTATGCCAAGAAAATATACAGGTGGGGGTTTGATTTTGTTTAAAGGCTCACAGCAGTTAGTTCCACACTTTGTAAGTGTATCCTCACTAACACATCCACTTCAGGGAAGGGCGTCTGTGCATTACTGTGTTTTGCTTCAGTCAGAGTAATCATTCACAGCTGCAAGCCATTATCACCTAACAGTGGCATAGAGGTTACACTATGTTTACATTTGATACACAAAGTCAGAAGTTTGGTATTCAGAAATTCTAAGTTGTTTCCACCACATTGACTCTTCAGAGTGCTCAGAGTGCTGAATCTACACTGAAAGTTAAACATGTAGCTAGGGAACTTGGAGGGAAGGAAACTGTTTTCACTCATGTTTATTGCTTCACTTGTTGGAGTGTGGGGATAAGTACACTTTTTGGAATACTTTTTCTATAGTGGGTTTTTCAGTTGCATGGACCAGGTTATTTGGTCAACTGAGTAAGTCTATATTACAGATGTCAATAATGTCAGATATTTATGGCATTGCTAGACAATTTACACACATTCCACTTAACAAGTACCAGTTAATCAGGTACCTGCCAGTCATTCACGTTCTTACACATTTATGCTTTTATTACAATTTCAACATTTGCTCTGATATTCTTGCAGTTAAAACTGTTGACATGTGTGGCTGACTATGTCTGATGCTAACAGTACACAGCCATTACCTAAGGAAGTAAAAGCTGTGAGAATTAACTGGCATCAGTTCTACTGTTGTATGTGCACAGTATGAAAGGTGTACCCCTTAGATGGTCAGCATGTGTGCTATTCATTGCTTTTTGGCTGGGGCAAGGGCATATTGTGCACAACTACATCTACCTACATCCAGAGCAGTTGGTGGATCCCCCTTTGATTCCTCACCTACGTGTGGATGTGGTGACCTTGCCAGTGGTGGTGAAATGTTTGCTGCTAGCCCTTGGTGTTCATGCGGCAGTTGTTTTCGCAGGATGATGTTCTGTAGGACAGCACAGACTGTGATAATTTTGGTACATATACTGGGATAATACTGCAGAGCCCCCCTCTTCTCCTGATGTATCTAGGCACTAAAACCATGACTCTAAAAGTGCAAACACATACTCTATGATATTTCTTGCTTGAACAGGTGCCACATTATAGCATTCCTTCATGGGTGTGTGTGCATTTCTGATGGGCATCATCAGCTATGGTTTGAGTGCATATCCAACATCCCTCAGTAAATGGCCTTGGTAGAGGTGTGAGGTGTGCCAGATGTGGGAGACATGGTAACTGCCTGGGGGTTGCCAGCACACACATTCAGGATGATTGCCCTAGCATTACACACAACCTGGCAGTTAATGGAGTGGAACCCCTTTCTGTTGATGAAGACCCTTCCCTGTTCCCTGATGGTGCTTTGATCTCAATCTATATGAAGTCTATGGTAACCAAAACTTCAGGAATGTGTTCTATGGGGTAGAACTCCTACATAGTTCCAGCCCTGTCCTCAGGGTATGGAGAAAAGATATATAGTCACTGGCATGCTGCAGCATAGCATTCAGGAATTGGTGTAGGATCCTGGATGCTGATGCCTGTGACACCCCCAGCATGTGCACTGTGGGTTGCTTAAAGGTTCCTGTAGCTTATATTCTAAGACTACACATACCTTGGTCTCCACAGACATTCGCTCCCCTCAGTTTGTCCTTGCTCTCATGTGAGGATGACAGATGTTGCAAAGTTCCTGGAGTGTGTCTCTATCCACCCTCTAACACTCTACTATTTCCACCTCATGCAGATCATAAAGAGTTAAATGGGTTCTAAATACCCTTCTCCTTCTTGCCCAAAGTCTATCATCATCAGCAGCAGCATAGACTTGAGCCTGTTGCACATGCACATTCAGAAGAGCAGCAGAAGCCCCTAACATTCGTTCACTCTGTGGCTATATTCCAGTAGGTTTTGAAGTACGAAGCACAAGGCTGCACTAAATGTACATGATTGCTTTATAGCTTGTTGAATAGCTCCGCCATCTTGCATTTGTTAATTAGCATGCAATTGAGCTGATTTTGCAGTAATTAGCATGCTGTGATGGTTACTATGTTTGCACTGCTCTACACATCATGTAGAGTTGCTTACTGAATACAAATTTGCACACTATCATGTGTGTGAGTTGCGGCGTACTGTGCAAACGGTTTCATTGAGCCATGTAGGATTTATTGAATCCTGCCCACAATGTTTATTTTTATTTATTTATTGATTTAGTTTGTTAGTTATCCATTCATTTGTTTACATTTTGTTAACTGTTTAGCTCTGCTGGGTAAGCCCCCTTTTCAGAGGAGCTCCAAAAAAGGAACAGAGGAAAAAATGAACTTTTACAAAAACAAAAAATACACTATCAAAAGAGCATTGCACATAAAGTAAAATGGCAGACAAATAATGTTGTCATGAGAAACTAACTACACATGGATTTCCAAAATTACTGCTCCCATTAAGTAAAAGTAAGTAGTATTATGCAAACATTGTTTGGCATTCTGAAAGAATCCTACCATGGGTGGTAAGAGCTGGGGCTAAAACCGATTGGTTTTGCGATCACAAAAATGTGATTTAGAGACATATACTCAGCTGCAGTGAGGAAAGATCTCATTACCAGCTGATTTGCATATCTATGAATTGCTGGTAATCCCAAATACAAATGAACAGTTTCCGGTGGTAAGCACCTCTGACGGCCCACACATTATGTTGGCACAGACATCCACCTCCTTCACTGTGCTACACACACTTTTTACCTGTCCCTCAGTTGTTAGAACATTCCTGATGTATCCTCTTTTTTTGTCTCTGTCCTCATAAATCATGGATCCTTACAGTAAATCAAAAAATCCCAGACAGCAGAGTTTCATTTTTCTTATTCTGAACCTGCATTGTGATACAGGAATAGTTGCTCTAATAACTTCTTAATTGAGTTCAAGTACTAATTCAAAACTTTTCCCTGCTATTATCCTAATGGTTCACCCAGCTTTCTGCTGCAGAGAATCCCAAAACATGGAGATTGAATGGTTGAAAACATGGATTTAAATATACTAATTCCAACATGGCCATTTCCCAGAATATTCCCTTTCCTCTGATCCATGGTGATCTCAGAGTTCATACATATATGTTCGGGGAGGGGGGTGTAAAAAAGAAATTTAAAGGAGAAGAGCGAAGTTCAAGATTTGCTCTTCTGAATTTTGACATTACTTTTTTGTCAAGTCAGAACTTGGCAGTTCAACTGCCCACATTTCAGTATGGAGCCCTTCAGAACTGCTGTTTTTTTAGCTCCTGGGAAGTAGAAGAGAATAAACAGACTAGGTATACCCCCTCCCACCTACATGGATATACAACCCATCCCTCTTCATTATCCCTGATTTTATAAAATGATCTTAATACTCCCTCTTGTATGTGCCCTTTCCCTTATAACTCATGGATCACTGCAGTCAAGTCAATAATGCCAGACATTATAGTTTATAGTGTAAAAAACACATTACATTAGAAACCTTCCTCAGTTAGCATAGAGTGTTAAGGCTCTGCCTCAACAAGTTGCTTTCTAATCCAAGGATGCAAAGTTTGACCCCCCCTCCATCTTTTACTTTTAATTTTATTTTTCCAATGATGAGTAATATGTTAAGAACATTCTTGGTGTTTAGTAGCTGAACAGATGACTAGCAATCAATTAAAAAGCTGGGTTGTGTGCTGACAGTGCAGGGCTTGAAGTGTGTTGTAACTTATATTTACATCCATGATGTTTAATGCCAAACCATAGGTCGCTTGTGTTGTAAAACTTTTGTTCCACTAACTTTTACATATCCCTGGTGTCTAGTGTTTCATCCAGACACACACACACACACACACACACACACACACACACACACACACACACACACACACACACACACACACACACACACACACACACTCATTCACACATTTATGCACATACAATGTCTCCCTTCAGCCCTGCAGGATTCAGCCACTGGTGGCTCAATGGGTAGGGTCAGGCAGCAATTTGACTCTGCTAGGCACACAAGAATGTTTTCCACCTGTCCAATGTGGACTTGAAGCCATTGTTCCAACTTCCACCACTCCCATCACCATCTCCCCCAGCCCTTACTGTGTAACATATCTTGAACAGCCAGTGGTGTCCTCATGGGAAGAGATGATACTTCCTGGTAAAAGGCCACCACAGGCCAAATTGGAACCTGCAGGACATATTACACTGGATGACCTTCATCACCCTGCATAGATACAGCCCAGAAGGCAGCTGAAGACCCAACAGGGGATGGCAGGATAGAGCGATGGTCTAGTTGTCACTGCCACACCATAGCCAGGGTACTGGCTGAAACTGCATAAATAGTAATATAAATGGAGAGAAATAAAACATGAAAAAAATCAAATTAATATAAAATAAAGATAACAAGAATGGGAGACACAACAGGGAAAAATTGTATGATTTCTCCACTACATAATCAACTGCTCTGCTTCTTTATGACAGTCTGGCCATTTATCTTATTTTACTTCAGCATTTTTTCTGCAGACCATATATAAGCACCCTTTCTAGGCTCTGCACCCACTTAAATAGTGCATAGCATCTCAAGGATGGGCCATCTGCCACCATGTCTATATTTTAATATTATCTCTCTTGCATCTGCTCGTGATGTAAGCCAGACCTCACACAGTTTTCTTTGCATCACACCATACATACCTGGCCCCCGCTTGATATTTCTAATTTAGACCATTCTAGTCTGCCAATTTTGTGGCCTTATAAATGGCTTTTACTGCCCTATGACCCTGCAATCTCCACTATTTGAAATCCCTGTTATGCTCTTGGTAAAGGCTTTCCTCCAACATATTTATCAGACTGACCATTAGCACATTGACACTCTGGATTTACCTATTCCACCTAATAATGGAGGGTGGTTTACATGTGCATTTTTACATCCTTCTGTGGATGCATTAGGCATCTGGTTGTTCCTCTTTTCCAGTTTAGCTTATAGCAGATCTAGGAATGCAAGGAATGGTGTGAAAGTAGTCCAACACTGAATCCTGTCAGCCCATAGTCTTGCCCCCCCAATTCACCATGACTATTGGGCTGGATTGGGTGCTCCCTGAGCTGGTGGCCTCAATAGGGAACCACTATAGCAGTCCAAACCCATGCTGGTGATTGCTTTGGTCACATTTATGTGGACACAATCTGTTTGCTGTCATTATTGCTCCTTGGGCCGAGATGCCTAAAGTCCCAAAAATTAATCAGTTTGGCCATTTATTATGTTTTCCCAATGCTCACTATTTACAGACAACCTTACTAGGCTCCACACCCTCATAGACTGTTCTCAAACTCCTGCACAGGGGGACTTTGTCACCAAGTTCAATATATGTATTTTTAGCCCTCATTAAATACGTTCAGTATAGGTTAGCCATGGTCCTCAAGGAAGGCATTGTTGGATACTATGCACAGTGACCTTTCTCTATTACCATCTCCCACATAGTTATCCTTGGGGTGAGCCAGCAACTTCCCAGCTGTAGTCTTTTTTCCTCCTTAATGACATAATAGTTATGGACTGACACTTTTCATAGGTTCATAGGTAGATACTAGGCTATCTGCCCTAGGGCATTTATAAGCCTAGCCAGAGTGTATTTGGCTTCCGCCTCCCTATTAGATCAACCTACTGTGCCTCTGTAAAGTAGGCCACAGAAGGTACCCTTTTAAGATTAGTTTACTGTGCCTCCGTCTAGCAGGGACACAGGAGAGATCCCAGGGGTGAATTTGCGATTTCCCATCCACGCGTCCAAATTTCGCTTGAAGAGGGTCAGCGAGGGGCTATGTCTAACATGAATTGGTATTTTATTCCAGAGTAAGGGGAGCCTCTGGGAAATGAATCTGTCCCTCCAGCATGTCCTATTTATTTTTGTGCTGAGGTTTAGGTCCCTGGAGCGTGTAGCTCTAAGGGACTTGGATTTTTTGAGGTGGAGCATGTCCATTAATTCTGGGTTTGACATGGCTTTGTACGTCAGGCATAGATTGCCTCTGAGTAGGCGGTAAGCAACTGAGTAGAGCTGGAGTTTCTTTAGTTGAGCTGCATAGGACATCTGTTTGTAGCCCATGATCCTCTTGGTGAGGTACTTTTGGGGTGTCTCCAGTTGCTGCAGGTGTCGGGTAAGGTACATCCCAAAAGGGGCATTGTATTCAATTATGGGCCTGATGAGTGACGTGTAGAGGGGCACAATGACCTCTCTTGATCTAGATGCAAACCCTTTCATGATAAGGTGGGCTATATAGAAGGTCTTTCTAACCACTTTGGCAACGTGATTATCAAAGGAGAGATTACTATCTACGTTGGTCCCCAAATCTCTAATTACTTCTTCCGTACTTAATGGATTACCACCTATGTGGTAATTTGTGGGCACCTTGTTTTTCCCAAAGGGGATGACTATGCACTTTTTAGCATTTAGCTTGAAGCCGTGGTTCTGGCACCAAGCATCTGTCTCTGTGAGACCCATTTGGAGGATGCTTGTGTCAGCTGGAGATTCGATTATGGCCCCCAGTTTGCAGTCATTTGCGAACTTTGTCAGCCATAATCCCCCCGTGTTAGCCTGTACCTCAGAGAAGTATATACCGAACAAGAGAGGTCCCAGAACTGAGCCCTGTGGGATGCCACTTGTAACTGGTTTGGATTCGGACATGGCACCTGCAATTCTGACCATGTGGGTTCTATCTCTGAGCCAGTTTGCAACCCATCTTGTGATATAGGGGTTGATATTTAAGCTGGTAAGCTTAATTATGATGCCCGAGTGGGGTATTGTGTCGAAGGCTTTTGCGAGGTCCAGGTAGGCTGTGTGGACTACCTTGCCCTCATCTATGGCTTTGGTAACTGTTTCAAAGAAATCAACTAGGTTTAAGAGGCAAGATCTGCCCTTAACAAAGCTGAATTGGGTAGGGTCCAGTGTCTGGAGGCTCCCAATGTCTTTGTTTATGAGTTCCATGATAATACGCTCCATAGCTTTACAGACCAGACTAGTCAGGCTTATGGGGCGATAGTTTCCGGGGTCCGTTGTGGCACCACCTTTGTGGAGTGGGACCACTGTAGCTGTACACCATTCTTTGGGTACATATCCTGTAGTAATGCTAAGTTTGAACAGTGACTTAATGTGAGGGTTCAGTTCTTCTTGGAGCTCATGTAAGACACAGCCTGGGACACCGTCCGGTCCCATAGATGCTGTGTTTTTTTGCTTTGGAGAGGGCAGCTTTCACCTGTGCATCTGTGATGTCAGGGAGGTTACATTCAGTTGGGATAGGCGTTTGCTCCTTTGGGGGGGAAGGGGGAGAAATTTGCGCTGAATCTGTCTGCCAGGATGTTGGCTATGTCTGTAGGTTCAGTATATTTTGTACCGTTATGCAACAATTCAGAGCATATCTGGGAGTTTCCACCCATGTTTCTGACATAACTAAAGAAGGCCTTGTGATTATCTTTAGTATCTAGGGCAATTTTTCTTTCGAAACTGGCCTTTGATGATTTTATGAGGGATCAAAGTTTCTTGCTAATACTGATCAGAGATGCCTTCCCTTTTTGGGATTTTGCTCTGTCATATAGTAGCTTCCTCCTTCTGTTGTATAGCTTATTTATGGCCGGGGTCCACCAGACTAGTCTCCTGTTTTTGGAGGAGTGAGTCTTGGTTTTATTTGGGATAGCACAATCCATGCATTCCTGCAGGTGCTCATAGAATGCATTTGTAAAGGATTCTGCGGATTGGGCTGTATTATCCTCTGGCCCAGGGGCTTTGAAGGATTCCACCTCAGTCTTGAGAAGTGCAAAGTTGGCTTTGGAGAAATTCTTTACAGTGATTTCCTTGGCTGGGGGTGGGGACGGGATATGGATGTCTAGGGAAATTTGTTTATGGTCTGATCTTACCAATGAGGGGTTTACCTCTGGTGTGGAACATAGAGTCCCCATGTTGGTGATGACCAGTTCCAATATGTTGTTCCCTCTTGTGGGAGTGTTGACCAGTTGTTCCATTGCTTTAGAGTTTATAAATTCAAGGAACCGTTGGGCGAGGGTGTTTGGGCTTGAGTAGTTTTCCCAGTCAATGTTTGGGTAGTTGAAGTCACCCAATAATATAGTGTTTGGAGAGATCTTCATATTCTCCTGTGTTCTCAGGAATGCCAAGTGGGGTTCCTGTAATAGGGAGGGTGTTCTGTAGCAGGCTACAAACTGAAAGGCAGTTTTCCCACTGTTAGTTGCACATGGATGGTTTCCGATGCTTCGTGCAGTGCCACTAACCTGGAGGTGTAGGTATCTTTGATGAATATAGATACTCCCCCCTCCTTTTGTGCTTCGGTCCGAGTTTTGGGGCCGAAACGCATGGTATGAGTTATAACCTGGTAGTGCTGGGGTGCTCTCAGGAGCCTTGAACCAGGTTTCTGTTACTGCACAGACATCGATTTTCTCCATACTGAGGAGAGCCTTGAGTGCGTGCATCTTGAGGTTTAGACTTCTGTCATTGAGTAGCATTACCTTTAGTTTTTTTATCTTTGGGTTGTCTATGGAGGTGGGTTTGTCCTTTGAGCCTTGCCTAAAAAAGGCACTATGCGGGTGGCAAGAGCCTTGGCCAGTATACGAAAGCCTAAGGGTGACAGGTGCAAGCCGTCCCTAGCGAAGCAACGTGGCTTGTCGAGCATGGTCATCCCAGGCTGACAGACACTTGATCCCCTTTGAATGACACCAATACTTTAGCCAATTGTTGAAACTGATCATTTTGTCTTTATACTGTGGCATCATTCTTGGTGAGGGCAAGATGCTACTCAAGGTCAGGGACATACCAGCCTGGGCTACATGGTCAGAGAGCTCCTCTATGTCTCTTTTCATGTAGTCCAGGGAGGTACATCTCAGGTCATTCACACCAGCATGGACAATGACGGAGTCATACTTGTACTTGCTTTGGAGTGACCTGAGTGCTTGCATTATGTGGCAGATCCTGGCACCCAACAGGCAGCTTACAGTGACCTTCTCCTTGTTCAGTCTGGTGAGTGGGACGTCAGTGTGCCGGACAATAGAGTCCCCTATAACAAGTGTATTTGGTGTGTTGTTTGGCCTAATGGGCTGTGACTGTGAGGCACACTGATTTTGTGAGATATGTGATTTGTGGATATTGTTGAGGGGTGGCTGTTGCTTGGATATCTGCTTAGGAGGTCTTTGCTGTTTAGGCAGATTTTTATTTAGAGCCTCCGAGTATGTTTTTGTGTGTTTATGTGTTGGGTATGCAGATGCAATAGGTATGTGTGAGACTGGATTTGTGGTGTGGGTGGTTACCTTTTCCTCCTGACTTACTGTGCCAGTCTTGGGTTGAGAGAGCTCTGTCTCCAGTTTGGCTGTGTAACTGCATCTCTCACATGTATTAGAGTTTGTTGGAAGGAGGAGAGGGTTGTCTGTGTACATAAGGCAATTGTAACATTGCCTCAAAATTCCCAGATTCACCAGCTGGACTGGAGAGTAACCTTGAAACTGACCCTTGGACATACCAGATTAGTATAGGGAACTGTTTTTTTTTACTGATCAGATTAGGGAAGAGAACTGATTTTTCACTTGATCAGGAAGGACCAATTGGGAGTCTAATACTTATGAGAAGTCTAGGAGGGTGTAGTGCTTTAGTTAGTTAGTGTTTCCTTATAAGAACTGAGCAACTGCAGGGCTTTAGAAAGAGAATAGAGTGATTACTTTGAGAGTTTGAACAGTTCTAAGGGAAAAAGTGAAGAGCAGACTTAGTGGAGCCTGGAATAATTTAAACCTGTTTAGGCGGCGCTGCCCGACGCTGCTCAGTGCGCAAAACTGTGCAAAAAGAGAGTTGTAGAGTTTTAAGAGAGAGAGATCAAGGAGTTTAGAATTGACCCAAAATGGCCAATAAAACTACAGCTTCTAGGTAGTAACCACTCCTCCAGGAACAGGCAGGCTCTTCAGTGTTTACCACTCCCACTGGTGAACACAGAGACTTCCCTTTAGCCCAAGCAAGCACTGGCCTTCTAGAAACTTCCAAACAGTTCAGAACAGCAAATATGTAACTGAACTTTCTTAACTTTCAGAAAGTGGGAAAAAAGTAAGATTTTTTTTTTCTTTTTGTTGTAGTTTAAAAGTAGCAGAGATACACAAGCAACAAAATAATCACAACAGTGCAATAAATGACCCCACACTTGAGTGCTAGGCCAAAATCAGGTAACATGCAGTTTTTAGAGAAAAAAACAATTTTAAATTAAGTGCAACACAGGAAATGCAGTAAACAGGCTCTAGATGTGTTCCAAGTACTGTTACTGTTACAGATATAAACTTTAGCAAGCCGGGAAATGCCAAAAAGTAGGTGGCAAAGCAGTAAAACTTAACAAAAAATCAGAAGAAAATACTTAAAATCACAAAAGTGGCTCCTTTTCTTCTCTCCATTGTATTATAGGATTAGAGGATATTCATCTTTGAGGTGTTGCTGCATTAATTCCTCTACATAATCAGCTAGCCCTATCCATTATGTTAATGTAGCCATTTGTCCCACCGATTTACTTTGGTAATTTTCCCCCAGCCAGTATTAACAAGCACCTGTTCTATGCTCCACAGCCACTCGGATAGTGCTTAGCTTCTCACATATGGGCTATCTGCCACCATGTTTATATTTAAATATTATCCCTCTTGCACTTGATATAAAGCTGGACTTCACCCAGTTTCTTTTGCATCATCCCTACACTTCTGGCCCCCTTCAGTATTTCTAATGTTGCCCTATCTAGCTGCCATTTCTGTGGCCACTGCCACGTGATTTCTACAGTTTGAAAGCCCCTTTTTGCTCTTGATCATGGTTTTCTTCCCACAAGCTTATCAGACTGGACATTAGAGCCATGACACTCTGGATACACCTATTCCACCTAATAATGGAGGATGGTTTACACATGCATTTTACATCCTCCAGGGATGCACTGGGCAACTGATTGTCCCGTGTTTTCACCGGAGATTAACCCAGATTCAGGTATACATAGGCTGGTGAGGATATAGTCCAAAATGGATTCCCCATGAGCCTGTAGTCCTGGGATCCCCCCTCCCATTAACGAGGATTATTGGACTAGATAGGGTGCTCCCTGTGCTGGTAGGCTCAGTCAGTACCCACTGTAACACTGGTCAGTCTGCTTTAAAGTCAAATCACTTCTGGTTGATTTTTCAGTGGGTGGAGGGTCCATTTACTGTCATTAGAGCTCCTCATGCTAGGATGCATATAGTCCCAAGATTTATCACTTTGTTCTGGTACCAGTAAAAGAAATATATGGCTTCCAATTTGGAGTTGGGGACTAGTTTTGTTTTTAATTCACAACATTTCCTTGCTGGCTTCCTCCCATATTAGTTTTTATATGGCCATATTTCCCCCCAGTCTAGTTCTTTTTATTATATTTTGCCCACAGCCCTCTATTTACAGGCACCCCTTCTAGGTTTCACTTTCTCTTAGATTGTACTCAGCCTCTTGCACAGAGGCCCCCACCACCATGTTCAAGCTATATAATATTTTAGCCCTCAGCAAATGTGCTTGGTATAGGTCAGCTATGTCCCTCAAAATAGGCAGAGCTGTGTACTATGCACTGTGACCATTATCTATTACAGTTTCCCATGTAGTACTCACTGGGTGAGCCAGCTGCTCCCCAGTCAAAGTCTTTTTACCTCCTGGAAGTCAGAATAGTTATCGACTGACACTTTTATAGGCAATTTGTCCATGGATGCTGATACTTACTGTACCAACATTTCAGTGGCACACTGTGTTGAGATGCCTCATGCTAGACTAAGATCTGTTTATATTAATATTAATAAATAGTCATGGCAGTGTCTCCCTAGAGCCTAGAGTATACTTATAGAATTTTAGTGGATCAACATGATCTAATAAACTCCCTGTTATTAGAATCAGTTTCTTCCCTACTTAGTTGGCCCTAGCTGGTAAGATGTCCAAAAAGTGCATATCAGCCCTCCATTTCCATGCAGACCTATGCTGTCCTTCATTCCCATTAAAATACTTCCTTGATTCCCATGCCCATACAAGAGTCCACCTGAAAGAGTGACAGATGGGTCATGGCATTCCTGTTTGCCCTCCTAGATAAGGAGACATTAGGTGGTAATATGATAATGTTCATTGGGTAATGTCTAGTAGGATATAGTTTGGAACATCAAATAGTTTTCAGACTCACACAAATTTATTCAAGATACAGGGTTTGTGAGGCTGGGAGACCCTTATTGCAATATCCATGAAGATGTCATCGGAATATCTCAGATGAGAGTATGTCCATCTCTGGGAAAACCTTTGAGTCTAGGAATATAATTTCCATGCTGACTTTGTGGTCTCAAGTGTTATACATATAAGTCTCATGGAGCCAGTACCTGCTCTCTGTCTAGCTTGTATCTGTCAATATCCTTCTGGTCAGAGAAGTGGCCCAAGAGAAGCTACATATGTCACCTCATAATGTGCCTCTTTCTTGCAAAGTATACCTTAGTGGATACAACTGCCTATTTCCTATACTACCAGCATATATTCTTGTAGGATGATTACTCCAGGAAGAGAAGCCTATCTTTTTTCTGGGGTGCTTATTAGGTAATGATATATGCTGCTTTTGATGCAAGTGGTCCTTATATTTTTCTTCCATCTTGTATGGGTGTTGTGATGACCCAAAGTTTTACATAATCTCCCCTCATTAGCATACATCATCTTAGGTATTTACTTCAGAGTTACCATTACACAGAAGCATCTACAGCTTTGGGGTACCCCTTGCCAAAAAAAAAAAAAACTTGATTTGGAATATGTCCCTGGGTGAAAATACAAAAAAATATTTAAAAATAAATTTTTTATGTTTAATGGAGACATTTTTTAGCAATTACAGGGCACTGCTATGAGGGCAGCTTTCGCCCCCATGTATGCTAATTTAGTTATGGCTAAACTTGAAGATGATTTTGTTTATAGACAATTTTTTTAGATCAAAAGTTATTTTTTATTTTATATTTTTTTATGTCAAGGAAGCCAGACAGAAGCCCTTGGGTTTGTTGATGACTTACAATCTAATACTATGGGCTTATGCTTCAATGGTATACAGCTTGTCTCACAAGTGAATTTTCTGGATATTAGCTTAGATGGATTTACAACTAGTCTCCATAGGAAATTTGAACATAGAAATTTATTTTTATATGGGAGTAGTTG
Organism: Protopterus annectens; assembly: GCF_019279795.1. NCBI lineage: Eukaryota > Metazoa > Chordata > Ceratodontiformes > Protopteridae > Protopterus > Protopterus annectens. The sequence continues at coordinate 434,430,418 of NC_056751.1, read as the reverse complement.
TCACCCCAAACATTTGGTCAAGGTACTGTCTTATAATGAATTCTTACGAATTCATAGGCTATGATGCCTTGATGTGAGCTTTGACAAAGAGATAGCAGAAGCAGAAGGTGTGCTTATTAAAAGAAGCTATGATATTCAGTTGGTTAGGGAAGCTAAACAAAAAAATCATGGAGATGAGGTATTCTTCTAACCTCCAGGGATACTCTCACTATGCCCGTGTTAGTGGGAAATATAAAGTTGGTACATGTGGAAACAAATCCACCAACACAGTTGGAAGTAATGGGGACCAGAAGAAAGCTTTCTTAGTGACAACCTATAATGTTATAACTGAGGAAATAGTTAAAAAAAACATGTAGTGTGTGGCCCATGCTTCTAAGGGATAATATTGTGAACTCTATATTACCTCACTTTGTGAGTATTGCATATAAAAGAGCTAGGAATATGGCTGATATTCTGGTACATAACCAATTTTGTTTACCAGATGTTAATGTTAGTCAGAATTTAAGCACACATAAGGGCACTGTTCCATGTGATGACTGTTCCATCTGTCATTATTTAATGAGTTCTTTTCCCTATATTAATGGTATTCAGTTTATAGCTAGGTATGAATACAGTTGTAATACTGAGGGGCTAGTATATGTGCTGAGATGTGGATGCAATAAGTTCTGTATAGGGGAAACTTATAGAAGTTTTAGGGTCCAGTTACAGGAACAAATTAAGGGCATAAAAAAAAACAAAAAACTAGAGAATCCCCTTTGGGAGCCATTTCATGACAGCACACAATTTTGATCCTGATTCTCTTAGGGGTTGTGTTCTGGAAAAACTGCAAGTTGGTATAGGTGAATGTGTGTCCTTAAAAAATAAACTTTTAAAAAAGAAACCCTCTTGATTTTAAAATATGGTACTTTGGAGCCTCAGGGACTCAACAAGGAATGTAATTGGAAGTATGTGATTTAAACTGTATGCTTAATTGATTAATTGTCTTGTGCAATATGGTGTATTTAAGTAAAGAGTGTTTTGCAGTGTTTTTACTCTTGGAAGGGTGTGCAAGCCAAGGCGCTAAGTGTTTCATTAAAATTGCTTACTTCTTGGATCGGTGGCCTTGGTGGTATTTTAAAATTTTATTTTTTGCTATTATTTTTTGCTTTTTTTAAAGTTATATTTGATTAATTATGTTCTAGTTTGAAAATTTTTAGCTAATAGTAGTATTCATGACGGTCTCAGCTACCCGGGTATAAATGTTCATTTATTGCAGCACCTTTATGTGATTAGGAAGTATAAAATGCCATAATGTACCACCTTGGTCTAAAGACAGACAACTATCCAGGAAGACATAAAATGTTTAGAAACATTTAGTATAGCTGCTTAAGAAGCAAGTTAGTGAATCATAACTTGAGGATGGAGTATCTACAGAAAACTAAATAGTGCAATAAAAGGACTAATCAATACCCAGAAAATGCATTTCATCTCCAGATCAGCACCCACATCCCATTTACCTCAGCTCTGTTTATTAGTACTCAAACATAATTTTTTTTTAATTTAAATATACATTTTTTGGAAAATATTTAAACACATATGAATTTGTTCATCTGAGTAAACTATTTTGTTAGCAAAGTATCATATTTATTGACTAATTTCCTGGACTAATTACAATTATACCATGACCCCCCCAAAATGTGCACGCTGATTGGCCAGCGTGCCCATTGTAAATCGAGTTATACTAATGGAAAAAGGTCCGGTCGCCCGGACATTTTTCCATTAGTATAACTCGTTTTTTTAAAACACTGTCTCGCTATGTTAAATGGGTTTAACATAGTGAGACAGCTTTAAAATAAGCAACAGAGATCTCCGTTGCTTATTTTAAAGCTGTCTCGCTATGTTAAACCCATTTAACATAGTGAGACAGCGTTTTAAAAAAAAGCAACGGAGAAAGCAAGATCTCCGTTGCTTTTTTTTAGTGTTTCGCTATGTTAAATGAGTTTAACATAGCGAGACAGTTTTAAAATAAGCAACGGACATCTCCGTTGCTTATTTTAAAACTGTCTCGCTATGTTACTAAAAAAAAAGCAACGGAGATCTTGCTTTCTCCGTTGCATTTGCCCACAGCTCTGATGTACTGCGCAGGCACGCAGTACATCAGAACTGCCGCGGATGCCAGACATCTGCGGAAGGGCAGTAAACAGGCATTATACTATGCCATTATTTAAGAAAAGTAATAGTTTCTTTTCTTAAATAATGTCATATAATAGCAATAACCACTTCTGGGTGTGGTAATGCTAAATTTACGGTTGGCTTTGTTTGGTCCCTCGGGCTTCGCCCTCGGGATCAAACCAAGCCAACCGTGGGTAAATTTAGCATTACCCACACCCAGGCGTGGGTTATTGCTATAATAGTAAAATAACAACAAACTCAGTCCAGAAATGTAGGCTAGTTGCTGCTAATAAGTATGTAGTTCATCTTTCATCCCTTTCACCTAGTAACATACCATAGCCCTTTGGTCCAAAGTGTATTGCTGAGTAACACAGGCACACTGTCAGCAATGGTTTAGAACACATTGAAGCTAGAGTTAGGCAAACTTTCCTTTACTTAACACTTAGACATGCTGTCTTCTCCCTGTGTTTTTCTACAGAGCATTTTAGTAGAAGGACACACAATATAATGAATATGTGTGCAGTACAAGTGAAACTTACTGACTGCAGCAATTTTACAGAACCTATATGGCAAACTGTTGTCGTGATTTTGTTTTGTTTTACTGCACTGTAACTGCTCCTCAGGTATGGCTTGTTTTTCTCAAGAATACTTGTATGATTACTCAGAAAGACTATGCATTTGTATTTCTATTGTCAGCTTCAATGTACACAGTGAACTATTCTGTTTGAACTGTTGATTGAGTACTTTTCTGTCATACTGTTGCTATATTTGGTGCAGGCCCTGCTGACAGATCACTAACCATACCTAATAGAGCCATTTATATGGCATTTTCTGGTAACTGTTCTATGTAATAATTGCTTAACCATAGTTTCTCTTCTATATACCATGCACCATCTGTTCCACATGTATTGGTAAAGAATCTCAATAATGTTTCAAAATGTAAACACTTTGTATGACTCAACACTATACCTGGGAATTAATGTAAGACTGAAACAATTATCATCTCTCATTTCCATTCCTCTGATAGTGCGCCTGTGATAGTGCTCAGTTTATTAAGCCTTTCTTCCCTAACCTATTTAAATGTATTAACCGAGAAGTCTTGGGATACCCTCTGTTGTCAGATGCTTCATTAGCATGAGTAAAAAAAAATATTTTCCACAGTGGTCCTGCTTACCCTAGTCAGCTGACCTATAGGTATAATCCTACTAACATCCAGAATGACTACTGTGGAAATGTATTGTTCTGTTTTTTTAAATGTTTCTTATAAAAAGGATATCGTACACATGCCTTGATTATGATAAACAGTTACATCTAAGAAAGATATACTGAACCTGTCACTGCAAAAAGAAAATGTCAAATCTAACTAGTTAAAATCCATTGCTTTCAGAAATAATATTGTCAAATAAAATATGTCATGTATAAATATTTATTTAAAAAGCTTTATACTTAAAGACAATCAGTTAAAAAAACATTGTTACTAATTAGAAAAAAAGAAGGATTTGCTTATGTGGATTCTACAATAGTGACCATGGCTATGCTATTAACCTGATGATAACACAGTGCCACTAAATACAAAGACATTATACTCTTTTAATATTTGTAAGTAAAAGTAAAACTCCCTGCATTTTAAATTCAGGTCATTGGGCATATTTCCTTAGGGAATATTCTACTACTGAAAGACCTGCATAATACTTGATATTAGTATAAAGCAAGATAATGCCAGTAATTACCAACACATTCCCAGGGTTGTACTTCCCTTCCCCAACTTTTTAATATCATCACTTGTATCAGAGAATTCTAATAAAAAATTTCGACAACTATCTTGCTACTGTAAAACTAAGTATTATGCTATGGAGCTAATACAAATGCTCCTAATTTGTTAAACGTCACCATGCTAACTTTATGCTTTAATCCATAGTCATTAAAATTCATACATTTGTACTTTCTATTACATAACATTTTAATGAAAATGTCTTTATTTACATATGTATTATACCTTGCAAGGGTCTATTTTAGTGTTTATGTTGAGAATGTCTTTGTATTTGAAGTGTCTCTGATGTTGCAATTGTTAATGTCAAACCTAGTGGTTACACCTTTAAGAAGGAATACTGTCTGTCATTAGGAATTGTACTTAGTGTAACCCCATGAATATTTAAAGGTGCATTACTGAGCCCAAATCAGACATTACAAAAGGAAGTTTCAGGGAATCTGAGGGGGTCTGTAAAGACAAGAACAGTTGGAGACCAAAGTATAGGCTCTGGAAAGGAATGATTCAGACAGATTGGTTTGCCAGAGGACAATCCGGGTAATTACCTTAATGTCTGACCAGAACATTGAGAATGTACCTTTTGTTAAATTACTTCGCAGTGCCACAGGTACAGTAATTTTTAAATTAAATAGACCACAGAAGTGTTTAATAGAAGCCACACATGACCTGTCTTTTAAGAACCAGATGTTTGTCTCATAAAAAGGGCAACCTTTATTTCTCCTTTTGGGGAATAAACCTGCATTTTTTTTCTGTAAATAAAGCCATTTAAACAGAAAAAATTCAAAGTGTTAGCTTCATTATTTTCCACAAATATTATGTTTGCTTTTATCCTAACCCACTCCATATTTTCTTGTATTTTTCTTTTTCTATTTACAGATGCTTCCAGCACTGGAACAACTGAAGGTTATACAGTCTCCAAAATAATAACTAGAAAAATAAAAATAAAAAAAATAGACTCAGCTCTGTTTGGTTGGGTTGTTTGTGTCACATTTGTGCTGTGACAAGATCAGAAGATGCAGGTTGCAGTCTTGAGTGATATCCAGATATGCCAGATATGGCCTTGTTGCATGTCCAAGTGACATTAGGGGAAGTATATTTTTTATTTACTTCAGTTCTACTGGTGTGCTTTTAAAGTGCATTTACTGCTTTGCATTTAATACTGTTTATTGTGCCAAACTTTTGTTTATATGGAACATTTTAAGCATTTTTTAGTAAAGTTAGAAAATCTGCAAGTGCTGCTTCAGTCCTAATTAAATTTGTTTTTTTTTTTTTTGATTGGCTGTGACTGTGAAGTACAGCTTTTAACTTTTGCTGATGATAAGTTTGCGGCTTGCTTTGGCAGGGTATTTTGTGCTCCATTTCCTTGCTCCTCATTTTGACTGGATTAATCAGTTCTAACACGATTTGTCCTTCCTGCCAGTCCAAAAGACATAATTTAAACCATTTTCATCTATGTGCTAATAAGGTGGATTTAATACCAATATGTCAATACTGTTTACATTGCTAGTGTTTCGATCATTTGAAACAGTTTTTATCTTCTTTTCTAGTAAGAGTATGAAACTTTCTGGTGTTCTGGGTATTCTGCTTGCTCCAAACTTAATGTACAGCTTTTTTATGAATGGCCGTAGACTTTAAATTCTGCTGCACGGCAGCATCTACTGTTCTGTTTGGCTGGGCTCCTTTGTGCTGCATCTTCTTGTTTCACACTGCTATGGGAATGACCATCTCTAACTGGATATGACTTTGCTTCCATTTCCAAAGACTTTATGGAAGATTTATTTTATTTAATAAAATGTTAGCTTTTTTTTAGTGTGGGTTGAAAACTGCTAGAATGTTTGTGTTGGTAATCTGCTCCAGGCTTAAATTACATCTGTTTTTCTAACTGAGTGTGACTTTTTAGGAGCAACAGCAACAAAAATAATAGACTTCATCAGATAAAATTCATAGGGATGAAGACCTATACATGCGGTACCTCACAATTCAACTGTAATCCCTTCCAGAACAGCAGATGAATTGTGAAACAGTTGAATTGTGAGACACTATTTCCTATTCAAATGTACATAAAATGGTTTAATTCATTCCTGGCCCCCAAAAAAATTAAAAAAAAAAATACACAAAGTAAAAAATAAAAAAAATGTAGCTCAGCATGATTTGAATTGTAGAACATATTTTAAATGGAGGAGAAGATGTGGAGGAGGGATGCAGGAGGAATGGTGGACTACTTGTACATCCCTAAAACTATGACTCACATGTCACATACAAATTTATTTGATGTTAAATCCATCTAAGAATACAGGCTAATATGTTTCCTGTGTAGCTAAAATGTATACTCATTATATCATTGTGCGATAGCAGTTATGAAATGAATATTGTTGTCTCTGATTATGATTAATGTTTTATTTAGTTCACTTTAATAAGATATAAATTATAACTTAAAACATCTTACAACAGTTTCCTATCTGCAAAAGAAATAACATTATAACTTAAAAGATCTTATAACAGTTTTCTATCCACATCCCCAAAAGAAATAATAACACATAATGCACTGTATACTGGTGTGTCTGTTTTTTAAAATCTCTCTCCAGGAGTTTGCTCAGTGGCTTCCCTACTTGGCTCATTCATTCTCCCAGTGGGCTAGAGCCACATATCCTGAACTGGTCAAAAGCCACCTGCCTCACTCATTCCTATTCAGGGACCTGATTGGGCCATTCATTCAGCTGGAGGTGAGCATCTGAAATTTAAGAGCAGGACAGTGTACTAATCCCAGAAAGACCCCTGCCACAGAAGGCCAGCTAATGTGCAATAACTGCCTGACAGGGAATGATATGGATGATGACACCCGCATCATCACTAATTCAGTGGGGAATGTGTTGTTTAACATCATAAGCTTTACCTGGCCTATGCCACAGTGATCCCTTGCTTTCCAGCAGGTGTCACCAATGAATCTAGCCATGTCATCTCCCTCCCCTCCAGAACAGGTGAGTTGGCATCAGACACTTGCACCCATTATCTCTGCCCAGCCCCCACCACTGTCCATGCCAAAAACTGAACATGAGTTACCATATTTGCACTATTTATAGAGTCCACTTAGTCTTTAGTTACTGGAAATGTAGTTTTCTTCACCCTGCCCTGCCTGTTCCCTCTGTTTTTTTTGGCAGGTGTATGAAAAAAATTGTCACAGGTTACTTGTCTCTCCCTCATTTTCAGGATGGTCGTGAAGTGGTGCATGATTGCATTGTTATTGCGTTGTTACAAGTCTGTCATCCTATTGACGTCAACTTTCTTGGGGTGCCACTCCGAGACTGCAGCCTGCACCTTCTCCCAGTTGGATAAAAGCTCTTTAATGCATACTGTTGGCATAGGTCCGTTTTCCCTGTCATTCTCATCTTCAGGAGAAAGTTTCCTTTCTTTTTCTTTGAACTGCTTATTGCAAAGTGTTGTAAGTTCCAATATTGTGAGCTTGTCGTCATGGTCTTGTAACAATTCTTCATGTGCTTTGCTGTGGAAATGATGTCTTGCAGCACTTCAACTGCTTCAGCATCTTCAGCTGCTTCATCTACAATTTCGTCCTGGGAAAAGGAAGGACCCAGTTTCCTCCAAGCTGCATGAAGGGCTTTCTATGACACTTCATCCCAGTCACTTTTGATGAATGATATGGCATGAAGAATGTTTAGTTCAGTCTTCCAGAATTCCTTCAGTGTTTTATCTGAAGAATGGGTCATGTCTAAGAGCCTTTAGAAGAATGCTTTTGTGAAGAGTTTCGTGAAGCAGGCATTGACTTGTTGATCTATAGGTTAAATGAGAGAAGTTGTGTTGGGAGGCAGGAACTGAACCTTCATGAAATCATAGTCATCTGAAGAATTTCCTCTAACTCTCATGTGTGGGCAGAGGCATTTGTCTAGAAGCAGAAGAGCTTTCATTGGCAAAATGTTTTCTGTTTGCTCTTTCTTGACACTTGGAGCAAACATCTTGAAAATCTAGTCCTTGAAAACTGGCTGGTCTACCCAAACTTTGGTGTTTGATTTTCACATTACGGGTAGTTTTGATTTTATAATCTTTATTCCAAAGCATCTTGGGTTTTCTGAGTGATACACCAGCAGAGGCTTTAGCTTGAAGTTTCCACTTGTGTTTGCTTTTAGGAGGAGTGTGAGCCTATCCTTCATGGGCTTGTGACCTGGAATCCTAGCTTCTTCATGGGTTATGTAAGTCCTACTTGGAAATCTCTTTCAGAAAAGCATTGTTTCATTGCAATTAAAAATCTGTTCTGGCAGAGGATCTTCTCTCTATCAATTCTTCAATTTCCTTGACAAATTTCTATGCATTTTCTTTGTCAGCACTAGCTGCCTCTCCTTGTCTGAAAACACTGTGGATGCCACTTCTTTTTTTAAATCTGTGGAACCATCCCATACTTGCTTTAAATTCCTCTGTTTGCTGTGAGCTACTTCCTTGAGTTTTTTTTTTTTTTTTTGGTAGGTCTTCAAAGGTGAGCTTGGCTTTCTCACAGATCATAGTCTGAGTTATTGGATCTCCCTTCATCTGCCTCTTCTGGATCCAAACAAAAAGCATCATTTCCATGTCTTCATGAATCATTTTTCTGTGTTTGTCCAAAACCTTTTTGTTCCTTTTGACATCTTAGCATCAACGATGTTGTCTCTATATTTCCAAAATGTTGAGAAGTTAGATGAAGGCACTCCATACCGTTCTGCTATTCATCCTATTCTTACCTCCTCTCTAAATTTTACCTTTGGTTTCTTTCTTCTTTTCAATGCTCAACCACTAATTTTTTCTGCCAGTATCACTTTTTTTGGCACCATTTCTTCACTTATTCTCAACACTTAAAAGAAACAGCTGCACTATATAAACACAACAACAACAGAAAACAATGAACAACTTTTTAGCCTCCTTTCTGGGTTGAATTGTGAGATGGCAGTCAAATTGTGGACGCCCGGGTGGCCAAAAGCATGGTCGAATTGTGATACGGTTGAGTTGCATGGTGGTCGAATTGTGTAGTACCACCTGTACTTAAATATCTGATTGTTTTCTCTAATTAAAGCAAACATACAGCTGTGTAATATTCCTTAACCTCTGATACCATCTATTGGCTTAAAAATAACAGAATTTGTACTAAAGAAGCTGGTAAAACTCCAGGAAAACATAAGGGCATACTAAAAGTTAAAATAATAAAAAAAAGAGAAATAAAACAATATAGATTATATTCAACATTTTAAGGATTTTAATTTTAATAAACTAAAAGGAAATAATTATTCCTTCAAATGAGGATTTCTATCAGCTGACAATTCAAGTTGTCACTAGAATTCCTTCTTTTCCAGTTGACCATATTAAAATCACCTCTTCTGATGTCCAACAAAACTTGATCCAAAATGTCAAACACAAATTATGTAAATTATTTTAACACATTTTGCTGTCTTTGAATAAGAATCATTTTTTTAATTTTCATTTTAATGCATATATATAGAATCATATATGCTTGCTAAACGCTTTTTATTGGTCTTTTCAAAATACAAGCTTTTGTAAAATGGACAGGTAGTAATGTAAGTTTCTTGAACAGCATTACAAATAAAATTTCAAGGGGGTCCAATTGGCCTAGTTATATGGTGTAAATTTATATTAAGACTGTGACTAATATATCTCTACACATTGAACATCCATTGCAGGAGTATGTCCAGTTTAGTCTATTAGTAGCCATGCCTTTTAACAAAGGAGGTCTAGTTTCAAGAATCTGCTTTCTTATTAGCAAATACTGAGATAGTTTCAATACTGAATAACAAATAGTACAATGCATATATTTTTCTTTTCATCATGACCATGTCATTTCTTGTATTTTAAAAATAACTTTGATATTATTATTTTATTAATATTATTATTAATAATAATAATTATTATTATTCCTATTTCTTATATTCTACACTGCAGTGTTAAATGTTGGCTTTTACAGATATTTTAAAATGTAGTACCTTGGTTTTGTCATAGTTCCAGTCTTGTTTGTCTTTTCCCGGTTAGGGGCTGCCACAGCAGAACGCTGGTCTGCTAATGATTGGCAGTAGATTTGTTTTTTATGGTGCCAAGTTGCCAGCCCAACCTTTAGCGGCAGCACGCCCATTCACACATGTCTTTCAAAGGCCACTCGACCACAGGGAGGACATGCAGACTCCACACAGAAGGCACTCCAGCCAAGAATCGAACAGAAGAACCTCTTGCTTTGAGGCAACAACGCTACCGCTGTACCACCATGGCTTGTCATAGTTCTGGTCTGCAGTATTATAATGTGAAATGCAAAATGGCACAGATCAACTTGGAAGTTCCCTTAACCACATCAGCTGTGTCAGATTAACAGTTATCAGCAGACAGTCACTGTGTTGTTATCACTGCTTGACCCTATTTTTAAGACTAAGATAACAGATGTTGGTTTCTGCACAGAATTTAAATGCCGTATGCTCATTTCCCTCGTGGCTATGCAAAAAGATGTCTAATGAGGCTTTTTCACATGAAGAACCTTTGACTGATAATACCTATAAAAGGTTAACTGCTGATATTAGTAACTATTTTCACCATGGCTAGAAACAATTTATTATCAATATTAATTAGCAAAACTATTTACTTCAGGAGAAATCCTAAACCTGCCTTAGGATAATGGACCTTCTGCATGGAGTACATAGAAAATAAATACAATGTGCAGCAGTCACTGACTTAATAAAATCAGGGTAAAGGTCAAATACAAAACTGGGTTATTTACAATGCTGTCAAATCACCAATGCTCAGAACAGCTTCTGGAACAATTTTTACTTGGTAAAGAAAGAACTTCAAAAAGGCAATGGCAGTAACAGACACAAGTACGTAATATTCTAATTATAATTCTTGAATGTTCTATTCTCCTTCATTAAGTTACCCTCTTATATGCCTCTCCAACATTCACTTATCTCAAAATAACAGACCTAAACTGAAAACTGGAATCCTGTATAATAAAATTGCCAGATTTACTTCAAACCTTCCACATAGATCACACTACTGCATGGCACTACACCAGCTAAAATGGATGGAGCTACCTAATCTTCTATCTTTCATCCAACTAACTTTCACTCATTCCATCCTTCACCAACCTAACTGCCCAGCGCTCAAACATTTAGTCCAGCCTCACTCCAACTGTAGATCCCTAAGATCCTCCAATAAACTCCTACTGAAGGTAACTAAATCCGATAATAGTCATGGGGATTCTCTGTTCTCAACAAAATATCAAAGTCCCGGAACTCTGTGCCTCAGATTATACTTAATACTACTAACACATACAAATTCAAGCTGCTGCTTAAGGAGCACCTAAGCAACACCTGGCTTTGCTCCTGCACTAAGCCAGGCTAAACTTTCTTTCTTTATCTTATTACCATGCTATGCCTTCTCTGTATTCTAGATCTGTAAACCTCTATCCAGCTACCTCCTTTTCTGCCTATCTCTCATTTCATGCACTTTTACTTCAAATATTCCCTGTGTGAATTCAGACAATACATGTTCAGCCTATCCATATTGTATGAAGGTGTTACTCAGATTTATTGTTGTCTACTCTCATTTTTATGACTTTCTGCAAATGATCTGTAATGATGTCACCTAATTTATCTACAGGCAATATTTTCTTTTCCATTTTACGTTTGACTTTTATTACCTAATTGCTTGAGTACTTCATCTTCCTCTACACGTTATTGTTTTTATGCTAAAATATCATGCAGTTCTATTGACCACTGTTATTTTCTTCTGTAAATACACAATGAATACTACACTGTCTTATTTTACCACTGTAACTCGATTAGCAATTGCATTTATGCAGTAACGCTTTCCTCCACTGTCTTTTTTACCATTCTAACTTTATTACTAATTGTATCTGTGTAATTGGAGCTTTTCTGCCTGGGCCTTCACTGAAAATGGGTCATTGGCCCAGTCAGACATTCCTGGTAAACAAAAGTAAAATAAATAATAAATAAATAAATAAGTCTGTCATAGGGAAATATTCCAGACAACATGGATATATTCCAGACAACATGGATAGCCACTACATGGCATTTGATTTTTAGGTTTATTTACTTAGTAGTCTCAAGTACTTGTCTCTACATGTTTTCAAAACGACTCTGACTTTATTTGAAAAGCTACTACAATGACAAATACTGTTTTCACAATTATTTCAAAGCGCTGTATCCATCTTCTCTTGTTACCAATGCATGCACCACATGTTACTTATCTATTATTTACTTATTCCTTTTATCAGATGCATATGCTACTAGAACAAACTTTCCATTCAAAATTACACTCAAAGTACCCCTAAAACAATCCTGTAGCAATTCTTTTAATGCAAAATTACTAATACCCTACAAGCCAGAATTTGATACTGGTGATAGTTTTAGGTATTCCCATTGATTTCAATTTGTTCTGGTGGTTATTGCAATAACCATGGTTAATAACAGGTTCTGTGAATAGATTTTTGCATAGAGATTCAAGCTTACTTTAGGTTTGGTTGTATCTGTTTAGTTTCTTTTATTTTTCATTTGCTGAGATGTGTGGTTTTAAAGAAGTAGGAATATTTTGTTACTGCTTCCTTTCCTATTTGTATATTTGGCTGTGGAGTCATTGGGAAAAGATGTGATAGGTTCATAGGTTATTATTAGACTGTTGATTCAGAGGAACATTTGCATGCTAGCTATAAGTTCTCAAATTGTGAATTTTCCCAGACACGAATAAGTAATAATACCCAGTTTAACCAAATTCAGGAAGGATTTGGGAGGAAAACTCAGGGTGTGTTTGACATTGACCCTTTTCAATGAGGGCTTGAAGAGACAAATCTGGGGTGTAGGTATGACTGCCCATCTATTTGTTCAGCTTATGCTTAAAGTGGGACAAGTAGTTACTTTGTTTAACATCCAAGGGAAGCCTATTCCATAAAAGAGGATCTTCTGGGAGAGATATCTATCTCACCAGTAGGTCTTATTTATATTTCAGTGGAAATTTAAATCTATTGAGTGGGTGTTTAGGTTAATAATTTTCTGGATGTGCAGAAGGTCTCGTAGGACTGGATCCTTTAAGGCTATGCAGGTTAGACAGAGAACCCATGTGAAGAGTTTTTAGGAAACAGAAACTAGACACAGCACTTTGAGGCAATCAATGTAGCTCAGGAAAGGCATGCCCTTGATTGTCTTGATGATGAAATGCTGTGGTGTCTGAAGCCGAGCCATATTTTTAGGCAAGTCCATACCAAAGGCAGCATTATACTCTACTATGGGCCTGATGAGTGAGGGGAAGAGAGGGACAATAATTTCCCTGGACATGAAGATATACCCCATACTCCTAGTGATCATTCTGGCCAGATAAAATGATTTCCCAATAAAAGTGGATGCATGGTGATCAAACGATTATCAATAAAGGTACCCACATCCCTGATGACTGAATCTGCTTTCATAGGACTGCCACCTATGGGGTAGGTGAATGGGTGCCTTAGTTTGCTGAAGGACACAATGCAGTATTTCTTGACATTTAAATTAAGGCCATGAACCTGGCACCATTTGTTGGTGTGTGTAAGATCCTCCAGGAGAATCTGGAAGTCAGATGAGGCTTTTGCACTTATCTGCAAATTTACTCAGCCACAGACCAAAGAAAAGTGGTCCTCGAACCAATCCTTGGGGAACACTGCAGGTAACTACTCTTTTCAAAGAGAGTGTGTCACCAACACTAACGAATTGGATTCTGACAGAAAGCCAGTTTGCTATCCAGTGGGTAATATCGAGGGTTATATTTAGTTCGATTACCTTATTAATAATGCTATAAAGTGGAATGGTATCAACAGGCTTTGCCTGATCCAGTTAATCAGTGTGAATTAATTTGCCTGTGTCTAATGCACTAGGATTTGTTCAAACAAGCCCATCAAGTTCAGGAGACAAGATCTGCTTTTTACAAACCCAAACTGGATTGATTACAGGGCTTGTAGATTGCCTATATCCTTATTAAGTTTCATAGGATGCATTTCATTACTTTATGGATGTGGCTTTTAGGTCTATTGTTTCCAGTGTCAGTAGTAGGTCCCCATTATGGAGCAGGATGAATACAATGGTTCTCCATACCAGTGGTAGGAGGAGTGGATGTAATTGAATAATCCTGGCAGTGAGTCATCAAGACAGTGTTGGGTGCATATGAGGAGGCAAACTAGCACATTACCAGAATGATGAAAGCAGTGTATTTGAGTTTTCCAGAGAGCAATGAGGACTTTACTTCGAAGTGACCAGAAGGGGTGGCATGGGCATACTAATTTTTTTGTGAAAAGTTGGGGGAGTGGAAGTGTAAAGTTTGAGCTAGATTTATCAGAAAATATGTTAGCTACATCCTCAGGTGAAGAGTATGTGTTGTTACATATTAACTCGGTGTAATGCTGGGCATTAGTTCTAAGGTTTCTGACATAACTCAAGAAGGTTTTGTGGTTGCCCTTAGCATGGGAGGCAATTTTCAGTTCACACTTACTTTTTAAGGATTTGAGTTCTTAATTGATCTTTCTGAATTTTTCTCAACATGACTGGATACTAAGTTTACACACACAAAGAGATTATTATTATTATTGTAGAGTTTGCTTATACTGAAGGTCCACCACTAGAGTTTATTCCTGAACTTGGCATTGTATTTGTGTCTTATGGGGACCAATACCTCAATGCATGGTTTGAGGTGGGCATAGAAATTATCTGCAACTATGGCAGCATGTATAATGGGGTCATCAAGATGAAGACGGGGCTGAACTTTCATCAGGTATTCAGTTAGCTAGAGGAGGTTACTAAATTATGGTCAGACATGACCAGTGACGAGTAACTAAAGGTGTTGAACATAAGGGGTTATATTAGTGAGAATCAGATTCAATATGTTATTACCCCTGGTTGTAGCTAGAACTAGTTGGTCCACAGAGCTGGCATTAATGAAGTAAATTAATCTTTGTGCATACATACTATTATCGTGGTGGTGAAATCTCAGCATGATGAATACATTTACAAGGGTCATCAAATTCTGTTGTGGGAGGTGATGTTCTTTGTGGCAGAAATTCTGAAATAAAACAGTTTTTGCAAACCACAGATGACAAATTTAAATGCACAATGGCTTGTACACTTTTCTTCTGCCAAGGGAACCAGTTTGCTACCACATAACAACAATACCAGGGGATTAGAATCTAAATGTCACTTGCTTTGAATTTGGAACCACTGCAAGCAACACCAGTTTGATCAGATTGAGCTCCCACTAGTGAAACATGCCTGCCCTCCCATTTCCACTGGGCAACACCATAATACAAAACTTACCACTTATTAATTATATATATAATGTGGTCATTCATGTCCTGCTGAACACTACCAGAATGCAGGGAACAAAGTGCTTACATTTAATAACAGAACACTGGTAATATAATTGATTTGAACCCTCATAAGCAAGACTCCACCTGTCATTATAATTTGAACTATATTTGTTTTATCCCAGTTTTCTAAGTGCTTAACAGATTGCTTGAGCACTGCATCCCTTGGCACATCCTGTAATATGCCTTGGTTTTCTATAGTATTCTGACTTACAATAATGACTTCATTAAACATGTTATGATTTGAAAATTATGTCTCCACTTCTTGTCTTTCCATTGCAACAAAATACTATTTAAAAATCATAAAGTGCTTAGAGAAGTGAATAGCAGAATCTCATTTAAAGATAATGTGAAATAATTGTGTTTACTTTATGATGCATGACGTTCTGTATCAGTGTAAAAGTCTTCATTCCAAAGTAATTAATTTCTTCTAAACTTCCTCACACTAGAGGTATCTTATTATATGTAGTCACAAGTGGCAGAAAAATATAATACTACAGGAAAATAAAGCACATGTAAAACCATAACCTAGCATCATAACTGCAAGATTTGTCACTATTAGATGCACTATTAATATTTTTAGTAGACTGTTTTACATCCTCAGATATACAAAAGAAACATGTTCAATAACAAAAACAGAAATATGATATTTGTCATGCATCCAACAACAGAAACCGCTCCCAAGGCTGTTTAGCTATCCTGAATCAGTTTTAAAGGACCTGCTTAAAGAGAGCTGATCATCTGTTTACAAAATATTCACCCAAATGGTCTTTGTCCATACTATTTAGGTAACTTGCTTAGGCTATATTTACCTCTTAGAGATATAATTATTTAATATGCTTGGCTGACTTTTCGCACATTTTAAACACTGGCATTGTACAATTTTCAGTCCTCATTGCCTACTGTAAAACTATATTAGTTTTGTTTCTTACTGGCATGGATTTCTTTCATGCAGTGTAGTTTATAATTGCATAATAATAGGTACCTCACAGATATGAGACAATGTGATCGTACATCTATCTTCAATCTCCATTTGGACTGCAGGAGAAGAATACTGCAGGTGAGCTAGATTGTCTTATATGGACAGATATAATTTGAAATGTAGCAACCATTACTTTAACTTTGTAGTTACATATGCCTACAGCCCTCATGTTACATATGATTAGCTATAGAATTTATTTTGTTTGACCAGCTTACAACTCAATGTGATACTTGAAACTATTTGTTTTCATGAATTAAGAAAGCAAAATTCTATATGAACCATGTATCAGTGCTTTTAATGCTCTCAATACAGATAACATTACCTGTCTAAGTGGCACATAATAAAAGCTACCATAGTAACTTTTTGCTTGCTCACTGTATCTGTGAATCCTTGTCTTATATGAAACATAGTTAGTATCCCTGGTGTTCTTTGAACCTTACTCAGTGATGATTTACACCGCTTTCAGCTGCTTTTTGACAGTCTGGCTATGGATGACAAGACAATTAATGCTAAAGGTTATTCTGGACACTTGCTTAATAGCAGATATTTTCTGTAACTTCAGAATGTAACTCATCTGGTTTTGCACATCTAAATGGTTAACAGATTATACTCTGACCTTGTGAATATATTTTTATGCATGCTAATAGAATGACAATAGATGTTTTCTACTTAAAAATGTATAAACAAGAAATAGGAAAACATATTTCAAGGGGAGGTCAACATTATCTCAGAGTCTGAGAACCTAAACAGCCTCACAGTCACAACAGGAAACATCCTTGTGTATAACTTAATTTTTTTTTTCAATAATCATTCTTTATTATTTTTCTTCTTATTCATAAAAAACATTTTACATAGGAAAAACACAGGTAATTTTCCAACACACTTCTAATAACATTCTAACAACTTATATACACTATTTACATGAATGCTTCCATATTTTTCCATAACTGTAGAAGTAAAGATTCTTTTCCCCAGGGATGTTATCTTGCAGTAATATGATTCCAGGTAGAATTGCATCATATAATATGAACAATAGAGTAATAATTCAGACTTCATGTTTTAAGCTAGTATAATATTGAAAATTTGTTCCCAGAGATTCAAATTATAGGGATTTTTATTTTGATTATTAATTACATATTTGTGGGCTAAAATGTGTTTAATCGCTAAGTTCCTAAAATTATCCCATGATGTTTGAAATGGAGTCAACCAGTTAGTAGCTATGTAGAGTTTCATTAAAAGAAAAATAATGATAAGTGTGATCATTTGGAATCTAGATAGGTTATTAGGAGGGATATGCAGTATCATGAATTCCCAAGAAAGCATTGAATTTTGGTAACCCATCTTTTGCAGTTGTAATTTTAAGGAGTTCCAGAGTTTGTATATACATTTACAACTCCAGAACATATGCAAGAGGTCAGCCGTTTCATCTTTACAATACGGGCACTTAGGAGAATTTTTAGAGTTAAATTTATGCAAGCTAAGACGTGTATAGTATGCATTATTATAAATCATGAGTTGAGTAAATGTTAACTTTTGAAGGGAGATGGATTTTGTGGTTAAATTGATTGCTTTTACTATTTCTCTTTCATCAACCAAAGATAGTTTTTCTTTCCAATATTTAGATAAGAGGATATGGTCTTGATATTTAATGTCTTTTATCAATTTATATGAACATGATATAAATTTGGAACTTTGTAACAGGGCTTGCCATAATGAGATACATAACTTAATATTTTTGAATAAACTAGGTCACACAACAAACGAGCAAACACTAAATCCAGACATATGAATTTGAATTCACTACAGATAGTCTAATTAATATAAGGATTGTCTAATTAATATAAGGATTGTCTAGTTAATATAAGGATTGTCTAGTACGGTATGAAAATATTTTCATTGTTCTTGCTGACAAGGATTTGCAGCAGTTTATTAAGAATATCTAAAGAGAATCATGTTGGAGAAGGAAAGTAACTGAAGATATGGTGCATTTATGGAAGATCATGAAAACAGATGCAAGGAGTGTGTGCAACAAATGTTAGCTAGCTTTGAGCTGTAACTCTCGAAGGAAAGGTGGGTATCACAGGTAATGAGAAATGAGTTATAGACAAGAAAAGGCAGTTAATAGAATATGGAGACACTAGCATTCAGACTGTTCTATAGCAAAACAGATGACAGTGCCAAGAAGATGAAGGGATACATAAAATAGCACAATACACCAGGCTAAATATGTCTGGTAGTCAGGAAAAAAAAACAATGCTTTCATGTGCAAGTGTATAGCTGGAATTGGGTCAAAAACATAGAAAGTATAGTTAAATAATGTAATTGTATACTACATTTATAAATACATGTTGCATTACAAGTGTTTTACTGTTTTAGGGGTTGCTCATATTGAAAGAGACTTGATGATTTTGCTGAATTTCTGACTACATGTAACAATTAACACAAAGTGGACTGTATATTGAAATCTACCATATCTCTTCTTTTTATCCAAAGCAAATTTTGTTTATGAAAAACTGCATGGCAAATTGGTAGCTTTTTACACCTCTACCTAACAAACATATGGAGTCTATCAATGGACCATGTGTTTAAGTGTGTCTGTAGACGTGTTGTGATACACGTGTATGTTTATGGTTGTTAGTGAAATGTGTGTAGTTAGTAGTGCATTATATCAAGTTGAGAAGAAAGATTAGTATGATTAACACTACGCCAGTTGAACAGTTGAGCAAAAATAAGGGTAACACATGATGCAACTCAGATAAACACAGAACTGAAATAAAGATATGCTGTTTCACTCTTAGCTTGAAATCTGAGTCATAAATCAATTTAGTATGCAAAGAGTGTGAAGTCTTATTTTTATTATGGATTTATAACTATTTCTCTTGCAATAAGCTACTTCAGAAGTACATTTTTTATGCTTTCATTTAAAAGATAGCATGTTATAGTAGAACTCTTATAACTAAAAAAATAGAAATTGTGCTGGGTGACATTGTTAATCTGTAGTACTTGAGTAGCTCTCTGACATATCTGACATATCCTCATAAAAGGGATGCAAAAAAAAAGCTTGTAGCAGAACTTTCCTTGTGTTTGTGCCATTCAACAGAACATCTTTGGCAACAAATTTCATTTGGCGCTAAATGAAGGATATTCGAATCTGTAATATGTAATTCTATATTACAAGTGCTATATTAAGGTATGAGACCTATGCCATGCTTTCTTGTTGAAAAGTCCATTTATTAGTTAGAGATGTAAAGGGGAAAACATGGAGGTAAGATGCCACATGATAACTCTACTATTATTTTACTTCAAATGTTATTAATAGTAAAGTTTGTCACTGTACGTGATGTTTCAAAATTTCAGAAAAAAAATAATTGCCATGAAGATTGCTGTAATTGTTTCAGACCCATTTACAACAACTTCACACGTGACAGCTGTGAATGAAATATCATTTAAAAGGAGGTTGGTGGGCTGGTGAAAGTAGCAAATAACAATGCAAGCCTAAGCAAGTGTGACTGATAATATCAATCTTTATAATGGCAACTTGTTTACTGATATTTCTACATCATCTACATAAAATTTACTATTCTTAACAAAAGTTTACATTTCTGCCCTTCTACACACATGCCTGTTAAGTGACATAATTTTTGAGCGATTATTATTATTATTATTTAGGAATTCTGTTAATTTGAAACCTGAATTCAGAGCCAGACAGACATCAGAATAACAAATAGTTACAGAAACCTTCTTGTTATAGCTCTAACCCCAACATAATTGTTCAAGCTTTTGACTATGTCTCTAAGAAGGGATTTTGCTCCAGTTACAACACTGTTAAACGTTTTGTAAGATGAACACTCTCATGCTATACTCAAATGTATCACTACGGCAGAGTGTAAAATATGCGTAAATCATGTATTATATGATAGACTAGTTTGTAATCAGATCATCAGAAATGACTATTGTTTTGTGCAGCAGATTTCTCAAAGTGGTCAATTAAACAATGTTTCATAAAAATAAACCAAAACATAACTAATCCTCTTAGTTCACTGATTCACAACATGCTTTCTCACTGAAACTATTACTGCTTTTTTAAATCCAAGGCTAATATGAAAGACACAAGATTATTTTTTTGATTATATTATACAGATTTGGTGACATTCTGGCCACGGTAGCTAT
This sequence comes from Protopterus annectens, assembly GCF_019279795.1. Lineage (NCBI taxonomy): Eukaryota > Metazoa > Chordata > Ceratodontiformes > Protopteridae > Protopterus > Protopterus annectens. The sequence goes on along the minus strand of NC_056751.1, from coordinate 434,409,973 downwards.
TATAACCTTGTACACTGTGATTACACATGCAGCCCTTGAATGCGAGAGAATAATGATTTCCTATGGCTCTATAGGTATTCACCTATTTCAAACAGTGGAACTAATGCACTTCTTTCCTTAATGCAAGTAGATTTTAAATGCAATATTTTTTGTCTGAAAATGATGGATATCAACATATCATGGGAAACATGCTTTTATATCACTGTTGTATAAAGGTAGTGCTTGATTTATTTGTTCTGATAAAGTCTCAGAGAATAGAAAAGCTTGAACAGTGAATCTTAGCATCCACGTTGAGAACACATAATAGTAGTTTAGGATCAGTGACCCGATCTTCATTCCTTGCAGTGCAGCTTTTTATACTCCATATACTACTAGTTACAAAAACCCCCCCCCAAAAAAATCGCTGTTTTGCCAACTTTCAAAGCTGTAAAGCACTTAGTGAACATTGCCAGAAAGATTGCCAGAAAGACTCATATTCAGTCCCTTATGTTTACACTCACCTTGCATGCCTCCCTGTCCAGATTTTCACAGAATGTCCAGAATTTTGTTTCATACATTTGTCTATTTCTCATAAAGTCTGTGGTTTTCGGACAAATTACTGAGGGCAGAACTAATAAAACAAAGACATACATTTAAGTTCCAGACCTTGTATCCTTCAGAAATGCAAGCAAACACATCCTGTTATTCTAGTAACTTTCTAAGTTTGTAACAGGAAGTTAGGGGCATGTTATCAGTATGAACAGCAGGCAGAAACAGATCTCTATTCTGCTGATGTCATTGGTTAGTCAGTACTGGCAGATTTTACTGCCTAGTTTGAGACCCGACCTTCACAACTGAAGAAAGTAGTGCTTAACATTTGCTAAGGTTGCGTCTCACGCCACTCTGGCACTTAACTGATGTGTCTGTTTTCTAAATATTGGAGTGTAATCAGTGTGCTCTATGCACTACAAAGACTTAAAGATTTTAGAAATGTTTTTTCCAAGTCTTATTCAGCTATGTATCTAATTGTTGTTGAACTGGTTCTAGTGACTGTAACTTTATTAGTTTTCTTTGAAACAGGAAAGCCTTAACCTGAGACAAGATAGGTGAGAATATGAAAAGCTGAATCTGTTTTTTTTTTTTTTGAATTCGTGGAATGAAAGGAAGTCTGAAGAAAGATAAAGATGATTTCACCAATAGAAACCTTGGAATCTCAAGGTTTCAAATACTGTAAAAGGTCTTCAAAATGCTCTCTCTCTCTTTCAGTTTGTCTTATAAAATGTATAACTTACACAAAAGATAGATTTCCATGCAAAAAGTAAATAACTTTACAGGTATCTTCTTCTTTCGGCTTTATCCCGGTTAGGGGTCACCGCAGCGGATCACCTGTCTGCTCATGATTGGCAGTGGAGTTTTATGGTGTCGAGTTGCCAGCCCGGCATCCGACCTTCCACAGAAGGCACACACATGCACACACTCACACCTAGGGCCAATTTAGAGTGTCCAATCCACCTACAGCATGTCTTTGGGAGGAAACCCACGCGATCACAGGGAGGACATGCAGACTCCACATCGAACCGGAAAACCTCTTGCTGTGAGGTGGCAACGCTAACCACTGCACCACCGTGGCCACCCAAATAACTTTACAGGTATCTAGTAGTAAGAAATTGTACAATATGGAACTAGAAAAAAAAAATATGGAGGCACACTGTGTGGCTGCGGCTGTGCCAGCTCATTTTAGAGATATGCATATTTTATCTTCTTTTGCACAGAAAATCTCCAAAACATCAGTTTCTGCACTTCCAATTGAAGGTACAATAACTTATAGTAGACAGACGTTGCTAGAAATTTAACAGTCAACATCTACATGTTGCTGGTTTAATGCCTTGAAGTCTGCAGAGTATCTGGGGCCTAGTACTTGCACAAAGCTACAACAGCTGGGCATTTTAACTCTTCACACTCTAAAGTACCTGAACCTGGTAGAACAGGTTTCTGGAATATGCTGGACAAGAAAAAAGAGAAAGAGATGTCAGAGAACAAGAAAAACAGGTTGCAGAGCAGGTATTGAGGTAAAGTTAAAAGCAGCCACCTACAGGTCTGTACTACTAACCATACTGCTAGCTAACGTGAGATCACTGGATAGCAAGATGGACTACTTGAGACTGTAACTCTCTAACAAGAACAAGATGAAAAATACTTATTTATTTTTGATTACTGAGACATTGCTGCATGACAAGATAAATAATAATGCAGTAAACTTAGAGAACTGTACACTGTTTTTTGCAGTTCCTTTCCATTACATATAGACCATTTTACTTGCTCAGAGAGCTGAATGGGGTCAGTGTAACAGTAGTATATATCCCACCCAGCACTAATACCACTGAGGCGCTAAATAAACTGTGCAATCACATGGGTGAGCTGCAGAGCAAATATCCTGACTTTGTGCACATGGCGGCTGGTGACTTTAATAAAGCAGATCTGAAAGAAGTACTCACATACTACCATCAGTATGTGGACATTCCTGCAAGGGGTGATAATATCCTAGATAAGGTGTGCATAAACTTAAAGAGAGTTTATAAGGCAGTGCAACTTCCATAAATGGGAAACTCTGACCATTATACCATTTTGTTATAACTAGCTTAAAAACCTGCACTGGTTAGAGAGAAACTCACAAAGAAACAAATCAGGCCCTGCAAGACTGCTATGAAACAACCAACTGGGATATGTTCAATGAGGCGGCCACAGTGAATCAGCATCTGAACATTGATGAATACACTGAGGTAGTGATGGCATACATTTCAAACTGTGTTGATAGGGTAACAAATACTAAGAGTATCACTATTACAGCTAACCAGAAGCCATGGCTCACCCCAAAAGTATATGAGCTTCTGAAGGAGAGAAACGCAGCATAGAGGGCTAAGGACAAAGTAGCCTTAAGTGTAGCAAGAAGTAATCAGAGGAGGGGTACAAAGGAGGCTAAGAGGGAGTGTGGCAAAAAGGTACAGAGCCACTCTGAAGACATGAAGGATGCAAGGAGACTATGGCAAGGCATAAAGGAGATCACTGACTACAAAATTAGGCCAGCAAAGTGTGAGGACAGCATCGAATTCCTGGACAGTTTGAACATCTTCTTTGGTAGATTTGAGGAAAGAAACAACAGGCTGGCACTAAAGCTACCCACTGATGAGAAGGATGCAGTACTTAGCCTCAGCACAGAGGAGGTAAGAAGAGAGCTAAGGAGAGTGAACCCCAGGAAAACTGCTGGCCCAGACAACATATTGAGCAAGGTGTTAAAAGGCTGTGCTGATCAACTATGCACAATGCGCAAGGAAATATTTAACACCTCTCTTGTCATGGCAAAAGTATCCTCATGCTACAAGGAAACAAACATCATTCCACTACCTAAGAAAACCACTCCCTCCAGCCCTAAGAACTACAGACCAGTTGCTCTGACATCCACTGTTATGAAATGTTTTGAGCAGCTGATCAAAAGTTATCTATCTTTCATCATGCCTACCTCCTGAATTTGACCCTCTGCAGCTTGAGTACAGAGATAGCTGATCCATGGCTGATGCCATATCAGTAGCACTACACAGCTTCCTTGAACATTTAGAGGGCAAAGAGAACTATGTGAGGATGCTGTTCTTAGACTTCAGCTCTGCATTTAATACGGTGGTACCAATGCAGCTGATAGAAAAACTGACACATTTAGTAATCAGTAAACATCTCTGTAACTGGATCCTGGACTATGGAGGGTGTGTTCATGTAAGAACACATCAAAGCGCATCACAGTTAACACTGGGGTTCCACAGAGATGTGTTCTCAGCCCACTGTTATTCATCATCCTGTCCCACGACTGCTATGCTAAGCACAACTCCAACCATATCATCAAGTTTGCTGATGACACCACAGTCGTGGGGCTCACCACAAAGGAGGATGAAAGAGCTTACAGAGAGGAAGTGGCATCTCTGATCAGTTGGTGCGAGGAGAACAACCTTGACCTGAATGTAAGCAAGACCAAAGAGATTATCATCAATTTCAGGAAAAGGAAAACAAACCACCCACTGCTCAGGATCAATGGTGAGAGTATGGAGAGGGTTAAGAGTATGAAATTCCTGGGTGTACACATATCAGAGGATCTCTCATGGTTGGGAAATACCAGCCAACTGGTCAAGAAAGCTCAGCAATGCCTCCACTTTTTAAGAAGGCTGAAAAAAGCTAAGCTTCCTTCTCATATTCTCTCCACCTTCTGTAGAGGTGCAATCGAGAGCGTCTTCACCTGCAACTTCACGGTGTGGTTTGGAAGCTGCGCAGTAACAGAAAGGAAGGTGCTGCAAAGAGTGGTGAGGGTTGCAGAGAAGGTAACAGGTTCCAGTCTTCCATCGGTGCATCTTTATTCTGCAAGAAGCATCTGAAAGGCCACCAAAATAATACAGGACAACATCATGCATCCTACGCATGGACTGTTTAAGCATCTGGTATCGAACAGGAGGTATCTCAGCTCCTGCTGCAGGACTACAAGATTCAGTAACAGTTTCTACCCTACAGTGATTACACTTCGGCACTAGTCCCAGAGGTCTGGACACATAATAAGTCAATGTTTATTTATTTGTGCAATACATACTTACATATTTTCTAAGTAAGTGCAATATTTATTTATTATATCCATAGTCAGTATTATTTAACTCACTTAAATGCAATATTAGACAAATAACTTAGGCATTTCAATCTGTAGTGTGTTTTGTATTACTTTAAACAGGGTACTTAATTTAACTCAGGGGAGGGTATTCTTTTCATATATGAGTGTTGGTAAATGTGTGTGCTCTTTTTCTTGCATGTATTAGGAGTAGTATTTTATTTGTTAGTTATGTTTATTTCTCTACTTGTATGTGTTGTTTGACTTTCCTTTGTAATCTCAATAAATTGAGCTGATGCACAAAATTTTGTTTAGGCTACATGTATGTAATGTTAAATGACAATAAAGTTTACTTTAACTTTGACAGTGTTATGCTGCATTAATGCAATTTTGTCATTTCACAGTACAGTTGATCAAACATTGCAGAGATCTCTCCATCCAGAGTGCCAAATCAATAGAGACCAAAACGATAAAAATTGTCCAAGATTTTTAAAATGTATAACATACTCCCTATTTTCATCCCAATACCAGACAAAGCTATTTACTGTTCTGTAACTCCTCAGGAAAGTGATGTAAACAGGCTCAGGAAATGTGGCCATGCAAAGGTAACAGTACAGGTTTCTCATCACACTGAAAGAAATGTTTATAGCTTAATTTCCTGGCAAGTAACTGAAATTGTCGCCTCTTTCTTCACTAATGTCACAAAATACCAGATGCATGGGACCAGATAAGATACCAGGAAGCTTGATTTGTGTATTCAAAAATAGCTTGGTATAAACACGTATGTACATTAAAGTTGACTACATTCCTAGCCAGTGAAAGCAGGCAACTCCGGTCCCATTTCACAAGGGACGCCCTTTCACAGACCCCAGTAATTTACAGAACAATCAAACATATTGCATATTGTGCATGGTGGAGGTAGAATCATTGTGAAACTTATTCAGACAGACACAGGAAACAAAATTCCTTAGATCCTAACAAAATACGGCTTTGCAATAAGCAGATCATGTAATAAAATGTTTTCAAGGGTGTGACTGCAGCCCTGCATGAAGATTTATATGTCTGTGCAGCTTACACTGATCAGGCTAAATCATTCAGCACAATATCCTATAAAAAACATACAAAACTCAATGATCTGAAGGTAAAGGAAGCTATTATCACTTTGGTTCACAACTGGCTACATGGCATTACACAACAGGTAAGAATAAGAGGACACCTATCCTTATCATCCCCTGTCACCATCAGGGTCCCCATACCTCTGTTCTGATGTTAGTCCTTTTCAGCATCTTTTTCCACATGTCTAAACTGATGTGAGTGTCATCTCACCAAATGATGACTATAGATTTGGACCACTATCCTCTAGTTTGGTGATACCACCTCCCTCCAAACAGCATATAGTATTATACCAGAATAGTGTAATATAAATAACCTTTTCTTCAGTGTTAAAATGCAGCATTTAGTCATAATCCCCACAGCTTTATACACTGTTGATGGAGCAACTATTAGCTGGCAAAATAATGAAGGACTTCAAGCAAGCAGGCAAATGTTAGACTTTCATGCTTCGTTTTGTTCACAGCAATGATTTTATTTTAGAACACAATACTAAAAATCGTATGAGGCTGCTGCATTTGGAAGAGAAACTATGCATTTCTATTTGTACCTGTTTTTTGTGTAAATAACTGTTTTATCGTTTGTTCTAAGGATGTTTACTGGTGTGTTGTGTTAACAATGCAACTTCAGAAATAAATAAATAAGCAAATTAATAAATAGACCAATAAACTGAACACAGGACTGCAGTGACTAGAAACTAAACTGAAAAAATAATGAAGCTAGAAATCCTTTTAATAAGTTATTGCTTTTTTCATAGCAATCATTTGACTTCTTTAGATCAAATTATAAAACAGCTAAACATAAGAATCATAGGAAATACAAGGCCAGAGCCATAGGTGGTTCATTTAACATGTGAATGGGCATTCCTTCGTTGAAGGTTGTGCGTCAAGCCCGGCAAGTCAGCATGCAAAAATCTACTGCCAATCATTAGCGTACCAGAGTTCTGCTGTGGCGACCCCTAACCAGGAAAAGCCAAAAGACACAACAACAACTAACACTTTGTACTGCAGTGGCTGCCCCCTTCAGTCCACCTTGTTACACTACTTTATGAGGCTATTTGTCCAGAGGTCAAGCATGCCTTGCTAATAACTATCCTCAACCTCTAACCACCTTTTCAAGTCCCAGACTGTAGTTTAGGGCACCCATCCATTTGTCTAAGCTATATATGAAAGCCAACACAATGTCACATTGCTTGACATGCAAGGAGAATCTATTCCACAGAAAGTTGTGGTGCTGGGTAATGAATCTATCTCACCATTTAGTTTTGTTTACTATCTGATGTAAATTTAGATCTGTTGTTCTGTTAATGACTACAGTTTCTGATGTTTCGAAAAAGAAGAGGTCTTGAATACTGTGGAGCATTTAAAGTAAGGCAGAGGTCTCCCCTGCCTGTATGCTACAGGGTACAGTGATTCCTCCCTTTCCTGATAATTAAGATTTTTGAGGTGTCAGGTCGTTTTTATTAGGAGCCACTCTGTTTCTTCAAGGTTTTGACCTGTCTAGTGAGGTACATCACCAACTGCAATGGAGAATGTGTGTAATTTATACAGTAGATACAAGGAAGGTGTAGTTTTACAAAGGGGATGATACTGCAGTTCTTATTATTTAGTTTGAGTCCTTTTGTGGTGTGCCAAGAGTTAATGTGTGTTAGTTTATTGGTTGATTTAACAGCTACACCTAGCATACAATCATCAGTGAACATTGCCAGAAGAGATCCTTGTTGTTAGTGTCTAGTTCAGAGAAATAAATGCCAAAAATGAGGGGGCATAGCACTGAACCCTGGAGAATGTCACAGGTCACTTTTCCTTAACTGAAGAAGCATTATAAACCTTGACATCATGCATTTTGTCCTACAGCCAGTTTGCAATCCATATTATGACACAGGGATCTATGTTTAAGACAATAGCGTGCTAATAATCCCATCATGTGGTATGGAGTAAACATTTAAAAAGCTTTCAATGATAAAAATGTGCTGGAAAAATATGTACAAACTACAAACAGTATAAAATTAGTAACAACATTAAATGTTTATTTTGAGAAAATTCACAGTAGAGGCATGTATAAGAACATTAGAAACTAATAACACAGGAAATAAATGCATGACAAGAGTGTGTCAGTTTTATGTTGTTTTGTGCATTTTTTTTTATCAGTAAACCCACTGGATAAAAACATGTTCATTTTCAGGAGGTTTGCAGAAGTAGAGTCTGGTTAAGTGAACTGAGAGTCACACAAGATGCAAAAGAAAATGGAAGAAATCATACCCTTTCCCTGGACTACTAGAAGCAGCCTATTTGCAGCTTAGAGTCCTAGTCCTTTAACTGTTACACTGGCCAAATGTTTGGTGTTTTTTTTTGTTGTTTTTACAGGTTTTATATCTATATTTTTGGCATTAGTACTTTATTATTATATCCCATGATAGTTCCTGTTTAACACTGTTCATCCTCTTGATTCTGTATCCTCCCTGTTAAGCCTGCTTTCCAATAATGATTAGTTTTGCCTGAGAAGTGCCATATTTTATTTATACTGATATCTTGGTTAGAAATGATGATAACCCTGAGGAATGTTTCTACATCTCTGAATTATGAAACAGTACTGTTTAATGCCAAACTATCAATTAAGAAAACAATGTGTTGTTTATTCCTTGTCTCTCCAATGGTTAGGTTTTCAGAATTATTATGTTGTCTTTTTGGTCACAAAATCAAAGTTTATGATGAAACTTAAATCTATGGTCAATAAAATGTATTTTTCATAACCTCTATCAGTATAAATAAAGACCTTTTCATATCATATAAATAATATTTGTAAAAGCTATAACTTGTTATGCAAATGTGATCTTTGTGAGTCTTCATGAGAATGAAATGATGCTGAAAAGTTTGTACTTTCTTAAATCTTACCTCTCACCAATGTTTTTGAGAGGAACTGGAATATATTGAAATTTTAAGCAAAATTACTCAGCCAATATTCAGTTCAGGGGAAAAACCTGTGAGTGAGTAGTTAGTAATCTGCACCATTTTACTTTTGTGTGGGTGACAATCGATTTGTACTACATGGAGAAGAGGATAGAAGAAATTTTGAGAAGGGGTGACAATTACGTTAAATCTACTACCTTGTACAGTTGTAGGGGTAATGCTTTCATGGTATTGAACTTTATTGTTGCCATACTTTGTGTTCAGCATGATGGACGTATCGATGGAAAATGGAAAGGATAACCCTTTGTGTTACTAGAAAGGACTGCCACTTGAATTGGGTTGTTTGGGGGCTTTTATCTGCATTAGTACATAGATGTTATTTTGGTCGATTACAGCATCTCAAAGGATAATTCCTGTCATGAGTTAAGAGTTCCTTATAATGGTGAGAGTTTGTTACTCATGCTTATTTGATAACACAGTCTTGAGGCTGACCTAAGTTAACATATATTTATTTAGTTCAGGTTATAAGTGAGGTGGAGAATGGTGAAATCTGATCAGTGGATCTGAATTACATAACAGAAACCACTATTTAACAGAAACCACTATTTGACTCTTAGTTATAGATGTAGCTATTGATGGTGGGATACCTTCAACACTTTTGAAAAACTCTTTGCATAGTCATTCTGTAATATTGTCAGCTTTTTGGGGGGTAGGGACTCTGCACCTTTTTAATGGGTGTTAATTTTGTTTACTTTATTTGTGAATAATATGTAGCTTTTAGTTTGATATATTGCAGTTTTGAACATTGAAACTCAGTAAAAACTACACATAAAAAGTACAGTTGCACTAGAAGTTACTGTATATAGTATGCCTTCTTCTTCTTTTGGCTTTTCCCGGTTAGGGGTCGCCACAGTGGAACACCTTGTCCACTCATGATTGGCAGTGGAGTTTTACGGTGTTGAGTTGCCAGCCCGGCACCCAACCTTCCACAGAAGACACACACATGCACACACTCACACCAGTTTAGAGAGTCTAATCCACTTACAGCATGTCTTTGGGATGTGGGAGGAAACCAGAACACCCAGAGCAAACCCACGCGACCACAGGGAGGACATGCAGACTCCGCACAGAAGGCACCCCAGCCAAGGATCGAACCAGAGAACCTCTTGCTGGGAGGCGGCAATGCTAACCACTGCACCACCATGGCAGTATGGCAAACACTGATAAACCATCCTTTCAGTAATTTGTCTTCAGTAAAGTACCACTCAGACAAAATGAATTGGCTACTGCAGAAATACAGTGGCATGTTTTATGCTATTTTTCTATCTAGTGGTATCCTGCTAGATGATAATACAGTCTGAAGTAGGCCTTACATTATTAATGCTGTGTTCCTTTATATTAGCTTCATCTGAGCCTATAGAATTTCCACTTGGAATGTTAGCAAAGAAGAGTCTTCTTATCTGTCTTCTGTTTCTGTGTCCCCCATTCTTCATTTCTTCTCTGAAAGTACTGGCCCATTCTGCTCAGTCTCCACCATACAGATGTAGCAGAAAGGTTATGCTACTGTCTGTTATGATGTCATGGCATACTTCCGTGAGCTGTGTTTATTTATATCAGGCCTATTTACAATATCTGTTAGAGGTCATGCTTCATGTCAATTTAATTAAAGGGATGGAAATTCTCCAGTCGTGGAATCACTTAATGGTTTAAAATATGTTCTTCTGCTAATAAAAATCTGTTCACCTTTTTTTCTGAAGTTACTTGCATTATCTGTTCTTTCTTGTCACATGCTTTGTCTCTATTAATTTTCACACGTAGTCTTCAACCATTCATCTGTAACTTACTCTTAAATAATTCATCTGTAACGTAATTGTATTATTTGTCTTATACATCTATGTGGTAGTTTTCACTAGTTGCCTTCCTTATTCTCTTCCTGAGTTTCTTTGGGGTAAACATTTTTCATTGCATATCTGGCATTGTCTAAAAATCACAAAACAGTGTCTGAAGCACAATGTACTCTTTTCCTTCTATGTGTTTATCATGTTTCTGTGTGACCATCCCTATTATTTCCTAACTGTAGATCATGTTGCTTCAGCTTCTTCTTTACTAATAGCTATCACCCTCCTTAAACTGTCATCCTTTCCTATCTCTATTTCTCTGTCAGCCTTCTATTCATTCCTATTCACATTTACAACCATCTGCCTTCCTCCCTTAACTCAATTATTTGCCTTTAACTCCCTCTTCATACACCCTTACTAATATACCCCCTGCATATCTTCTCTTATTACAACTACCTGGCTGTATCTACAATTGCCTTATTCTTTTTTCTCTCAGTGTTAATATATTTCCAAATTTAATGTAAACTAAATAACCCTACATGTTTTCTACGATTGTACTTTTTTCTCTAATTAGAATGTTAGATTTTCCTTTTGTATATTTTCTGCTTAAGCATTGTTAATGTCTTCTTTGTGCAAATTTTTAAATGTAAATGTAAATACTGTGGAGCTGTTATCCCCGGGCCTCCACTGAAAAAGGGCTATCAGCTCAGACTGACAAACCCGGTCAACAAATGTAAAATAAATAATAAAATAAATAAATTTACCAGGAACCTCCTTACCTTTTGCTGTCTGACTTAATGATACAACTACCCTCACCCCACCCTCAAAATCTATAGTTCTGTGTGATGCCTCAATTCTGGCAGCCAAAAATAAACAACTAACTAAAGCAGTAGCAGTGACTTTCCAACAATATATTCTGCTATAATAATGCAGGAACATTATACTATACCATCTGACACATGCCCATTTATTGGACAACAGGAAGTGTAAGGTGGTCACCCGATGAAAGCCACTAACCTAAGTTTTACATTAAAGACACAGGCTACTGGCCACAAATAGTGGTAAAGAAAACATTCATCCATTCTGAATGGTATCAGTTATAGAGTTATGGGAAGAGATGGCTTTGAATTAATAGAAGCAGTTCCTCATACCTTCTTCCTATTACTGCATTTTTAAGGAGTCAGAAAATCTCACTTGCTTGTACCTTACCCAGCATTCATATTTTCTAATCCAGTCAAATCCCAGACACACCCATACTGCATTTTCAGACACCCCACAATTACTGGCAGATCACCATGTCAGACACATCCCTCCACTATGCTTGTTCCCCTGAAATTTCCTTATCACCCTACATATTCTTTCCAGACAGACACTTAGTGGCCTAAGAAAAATGCACCAATTATTACCATCTACTTTCATCTTGGCACAACCCTTTGCCCCTTCCTTATGTTTCATTTCTCTTGTTTTCGCATCCACCTAATCCACTCTGTCTAGCATCCTTCAAATTTTTTACTTTATTTGTATTTTTTTATGTATTTTAGCTTTTTTTGACTAAGTCCCACTAAACTAGGTGCCTCTTTTCATGGTGGATACCCAAGGTAGAATTTATATTACTGAAAGAAATTTGGCCAGAGCATCAGGGAACTGTTCCTAGTCTTTGGAGTTGCAAGATGGTGCCTCCCACAGCAGCAAGGAAAAGGCATAAGAAAAGCAACAAGGAAGCATCCTATGAGACCTGTGGGAAGCAGCAGCAGCCTGGAGGAGGACAGAAAAGCTATGGGCAGTTTGGAGGTAGAAAGCGAGAAACATTTCTGGAAATCCAATAAATTTACCTTGACCATTCCTTTCAACTGCTGGTTTCAAGTAATTCTTAACTATAAAATAGAAACATGGTTAAAAATCCTTCAGTTTAGTAAAACCTACTGACTACCTTCAAGCTAATGTGGACTTCAGAACTAGGCATGAATTGAAAACTTGAATGTGTCAGTCTTTTGGTATATAAAATCAGACTTTTGAGTTATCATATACATCTAGATCTTGAAAGAAATATCAAAGCATTTAATAGATTATTAGACAAGAACAGAGGGCAATTTTAATTTAGGGAACAAAACAGTTTAAATATACTGACTGTATTCTGTTGACCTATAAAATCAGTAAGAAGATAAATATTTTCTTTGATTGTTTTGTCCTGCATTCCTTAAGATAAATATAGACTTGAAAATAATAATACAGCTTGACAGCTGTTACAGTGCCAAAATGTTTATTTGGTGCATGTAATATCACAGTATGTATGTGTGTACCTGTACAGGTACTTGTGTGTGTGTGTGTGTGTGTGTGTGTGTGTGTGTGTGTGTGTGTGTGTGTGTGTGTGTGTGTGTGTGTTCATGTGCACATGTACATGAACACATGCAAACACATACCCAAGGATAGCTTCAGGGTAAAACAGCATGTAGTAATCAACAAGAAAATGCAGGAAATAAGACTCGAAGATTAAGGTTATTACTACATTATTTATTATTCTGTAAAACATTTTAGTGTTTTTATTACTTTTGTAAATATGCCTGGATCTCAGTGTGGTATATATTTATGGCTTTCCATGTTATGATTTAAAGAGCTTACTTTATGATGCCTACACTCACCCAACCTTGAAAAAAACAGTGAATCATAGCTATATACTTTACTTAGGTAATTTTTAGAAGTCATGCAATTGTCTGCATGTTATTCATAGTTGCATTAACTGTTTAGAAAGTTCTAGACAGTTGGTGCAAGCTTGCAAAAAGATCTTTCTGTACATGCAAGCCTGAATGTTGGTGCATATATTGTACTTTGGAGGGTCACATAAAGAGTACAGCTACTTCCCATTTGAAGTTTATTTTTAAGTGGTGGACAATACATGTCACAAAGCAGTTTGAAGGTAAGTTTGATTAAGAAGAAGGGTGCTCTGTCCTGTTCTAGAGGCCATCCACTTCTTAATAAAGCAGTGCAGTAATGTTCTAGGTTGAAGTTGAAATGAAGATGGTGTTAAGATGAGAGCAGGGAAATGATTGATAGTGCATTCCATGGCTATAGCATATCAGATAACTCAGATGGTGTGGGACCTTGTACTATATCACAAGACTACTACTAGATGAGTTGCCTGTCTGAGTGTAGAAGGGAGAAAAGATTTGGATGTAACATTAGACATAAATATTTATATTTATAAAGGAGTACAATGGTCATTTTTTTATTTCTGCTTTATGTTGCTTAACCACAGTAAACATGTTATTGTTCTTCACTAAAGTAATGAACCCATTTATGTTTCATGAACATATATTCAAAAAATAATCCTCCATTCTTGTTTCTGTGATTCTATCTACTAACTGCATAAGACATAGTTTTTTTGATTACAAGACCCAATTGTTGCTAAATCTGCTAACCACTGAAATAAAGGTGGGCATGTCAGTGCCTTCAGATCCCAATGTTAGTCTCCCCACTCCTTTTTACTCCCTCTCTGTCCTGTCTTCATGTGTTCCTTGCCTTTGCTGACATCATTTGGAACCATTAACCATTAAAACGAATTTAACTTGTTTTGTTCTTACATCTGATGTGTGCTGAGCCATGTCTGTATAATAAAGAATGCAGACATGCAGATGCATAGCTGGCTTGTTATCGAAATCTTTTCTAGTAATTATGCTGGAGAACAACTGCAAATTAACCACTAAGTTTTAAGCTGCTTTAATCCTGCAGTTTAACATGCATATAATATATTTTGTATATATTTTAGCAAAGAGTAACAGCAATAAGGCTTTTTAATTGGTGGGGTATTGTGGTATCCCACATCAGGAGAAATCCTGTATATAATGTTATTGATTTAAAAGTATTTGCTTGCTCATTATTAAGTATTTTCTATGAAGTAAACAATATATTTACAGAGTACTAAAATTCATCAACAAAGATCACTAAAATTAGCACATGATATAAATAAGTAAAATGTTAGTTCATTAGTCAAGTTAAACTTATTCTTCCAGGATACTCAGAGGATCATATTATGGATGGTGCTGTACTGGCCTTATGGGGAGGTCATAGTTCTGGTATTTTTCTCCATGGCATATTGACTGTGAGGTTCTTTTTATAATGCTGTTGTTTTAGCCTGACACTGTGATGACCCAGATATACTTAAAATAATAAAATGCAAATGATATGTTTCTAAAGGAATAATTGCATAAATGAAGTTCTACATAAAATGCATGCAGACCAGATCAAAAAGCAGGATGGCTTAAAATGTGGTGTTCTCATTGATGTTTGAATCATCTTAAATTATGATATACTTTAACAGCAACACATCAGAAAAGATTATGATTAGATTACCAAACCATGGATGTCATACACATTTATGATTCACAAGCAGTACCTGTACAAACCCTTTACTGCATTGAAAAAGAAATGGCAAATGTTTAAAATGTCTTAGAGGAAATTAGTACCATGTAAACATGATTTTATTTTTAGTATAAATGCACACTTGGGCAATACCTTCAGTTATTCAGAATAACATGTATATAAACATCTAAACAGATTGACTTTGATGTACAGTAAGTACATGGTTAATTTACCATTTATTTTTTTATCCAATATTTCAGTGAGAATATTGTTAAAATGATTTGGCCATACTTTTAAAAACTAAACAAAAAAATAAAATAGATATTCATAACAAATGTACCTAATACAGAATTTATGTTTGAGTTATGACATCCCGAAACTTGTAAATGCCTTACTTAGTCATCTATATCAGAAAAGATGATTTTTAACTTACAAATAGCTAGTAATTCATTAAAAGCTTACTAACTCAATAGTTTACTAAATTCATACAAATAAATATCTTTAAACTTTAGCTAATAAGTTTGGTCGGGACATCTGAACCCATCCCTACTAAATATAGATGTTTCTTTAGAGCATTAATGTGTATGTATAACTCACCTTTTATTATTGTGTACAACTTATTTTGCCAATCAGGTCTTTAATTAATTACTTGGAGGCTGCAGCCAAGAGTATATGCTATAGTAGTTTTCGGATCAAAGAATTTCTGGTTCTTCAGTGTTCTCCCATTTAAGGGCAGGCTCTTAGAGGTGAAAAGTACAGTACGTTAATCATTGTAGCCAGGTGGTCCCTTGGTGAAAGCATCTCTCAGAAAAAATAAATTGCTGTTAGCTTTGAATATGATGAGATTTTTTTCATATTCAAACCTATCCCAGATTTAATTGCATAGTTTTGTGCAGTGGAAAAATGTTGTTAATTTCAACTTTTATGCACTCTGTACCACAGAAATATTTTAATTTACTGAAATTGTATAAATGAGCTTAAGAAAACATATCTAGAAATGCCGTTTGTGGATGTTTTAGGACAGAGGTGCAAACCTGCTGAAATAAACTAGTACAGTTACTGCAGGCAGTTTCAACTTTCTGTGTATATCTTTTATGCTTTACACAATGCTTGTGAATGAAGAATGAGCAATCTTGAGATAAAGGATTGTGCACTAATAATAATTTATAGTAAATATATAATATACAGAGCTGTATTCTTCAATGTTTTGCAAGCCCAAATTAAAAACAAGAAAATAGAAGACATGGTAAACTTTATAAAGTAATTTATTACAGTCATATATATGCATACGATGCTACACAACTGAATTAATAATTTGGAATTTTTCTTTGTATTCTGTTATCTCTGCATGCATTGTATATGTTAAAATGGCACTGGTATTTTAATGAAATCTAAAACTTTTTACTGCAAAAGTCATTACTTTGTTGGAAGTGCAGACATTAAAACTGCACAGGAAAGGGTATATGTCATTTCTAGTTATTTCATTTCTAAACACTGCACTAGAATATCTTTTGAAAGGAAATAAAATAGCCCATATTACATTAAGTTTCAGTGTTTTCTTTCCAAAGACAGAAAGAGCAAGAACGACAGAGAGGCAAGAAAAAAGATTATATATGCAATGCAGAATGCAGCTTTTATAAGGCTAGAATTTCATTCTCTTTCTTTGTTCTCTGATGACATGTTTTTATTTGTTTTGGTCATGAAATAAATCACTGAAAAGGAAACAGTCCTTAAGCAGCTTGCTTATATGATAAAACAGAAAGTAAAAGATAAGAACTGACAACAACAACTCAAAATATTTTTGTCGATGGTTCACGTAGCATAGCATGATAAAACCTTTATTACTTTTATATGTAATTTGGCAAAGGAGTAAAACTCTTTCTGGAAGTCAAAGAGCCAAAAATGGAATTTCTGGAGGAAAACAAAACCCTTGCATGTATTATTTTTCTGGAAGTTTTATAATATGTCATTACCTTTTGTATTTTTTCTGTAATGTATAGAAATAATGTAGATTCTCAATTGTTACTTTACAGTATACAAGTCATATAAGTAAGCACATTAACCCCCTCAGTTAACAGGGATGCATTGTGAAAGTTTATGGTATACAGTGACACAGCAACTCTCAGTGTGCAGTAGAATGATCTATCTGCATTACTAAGCTGCACAAAGCATGGCTGTCAGAAATAAGACCCTAATATAAAAGGGTACTAAGCAAATCAGCACTAAGTCAGATCCTTAAGACATACTTAGGGCCACACTAAGGATACTTCATTATTATCAGTGGAGCATCACCACTGCTATTAGTGTCCTAACAGATAGAAAAATAAACGGACACCTGCTATGGAGGTCAGGCAAACATAACTATGTAATGTATAATCAACATAAGGCCAATTAAGGTGTACAAAAACTGTTCAGCACTTGAAGAGCATACAACCACCTTAGTTTATTTTTGGTAAAACAATAGTGACAGCTTAACTATTATTCCTTGCTACTGATGTGAAGAACAGCAAAAAATATGAATTACAATATAAATAGAACATAAAGAGAAAAATGAAAACTTGTTAATTCAGTGTAGCAAAATGAATGGTGTCTAAAACTGTACAATTTCAGAACTGTAACAGTAGGAGATAGCATTTGCTTTCAGATGGCATGTTCATAGCACTGTAATGATACATCATAAACAGAGGTGTATAGAGTCCCATGGAATATCATTATGTTTCCTGTGGCTTTCTGTTATCAGAGAAATGTAATAATTTCATATTTCTTGAATTTGAATATCATATTAAGAAATAATAAGTTTTCTTGGTAGCATGAAATGATGTGGTCATTTGAAATGATATACTGGTGACAAGAAAGGGAGAAAGTCGGCATGAAATGCGGTCACCTTTTGTGGCTTCACTTTGTACTTAAGGTCATGGGTTAATGTACATCTTCTTTTGTACTAGGGCCAACAGTGATACTGCCTTCTGCACTTTGGCTTTCGTGTCTCATAGCCATCATTAAAAAGTGCACCATGCTGTGACATCACACAACAAGGATGCAGTCAGGTGAAACCTCCAGAATGATACTATGGTAGTACAACAGAATGCCATATAATACAAATCAAATTCCATTCACATAACTCCTGGATTTGCAGCGATTTCACACTTCAAAATATAAATGCAACATTTGCACTCTTAGTATTTTTGTATATATTAATATATTTGTTTTACTTTTAGCACTTATATCATTTTCTGGACATACTCACTACCAATTAAGATGTGATGCGAAGGAGTGGGAAAGGTTAGCATAATAGCTAAAATCCTTACCTCACAAATGCAAGGTATAGAGTTTGAGTCTGCCCTCTGGTTATTAATTAAGCTTGTAATAGCCTACATATTGATAGCCTAGTATTCACCATTGAACTTATAGTCAGAAATTAGTACAAAGAAAACTTCTACTGTCCTTTATTCACCATTAAATCCAGTACAATTAATTATAATGCAATTTCTCCATTCCAGCAACAGCAGTCTGTAAATATATTCCAGCTAGCCAAACATGGAAACTTCACTGTTGCCTCTAGAAGTTTTTTGAAGGATGCTGCATAATTTTGGGTAGCCTCAAAGTCTCAAGTCTCAAGTAGTTGCCCTGAAAATGTTTTGCATGCAGAGGTAGAGATTTGCATGACAGTATTAGGATCGATCGAAGAAACCTTGTCTATGCACATGTGTGTGTGAGGGTATTTGTGTGTGCTCACACATGCTTACTGCTGTTCATTATTATTATACCTTCAAGATAACCAAAAATTCCAATTTTCTTTTAAAATGAATACAGGCTAATGTCAAAAGAGGAAAAAGTGTTTTTATGAATCACACTGCATGGACAGTTCTTTTTTTTTTTTCGTTTCTTCTTTTTTTGATATATTTCACATTTTTTATAAAATCAGAATTTAACTTTGTAGGAACACATTAATGACTTTTCCATCATAAGGAGAATAGCAGCAATTTTACATGATGCTTTATAAATGTATTTTAGCATGTTTAGATGTTTGCTTCTTGTCATCAATTAAGTATTTTTCTTCTCTGCTATTTCGGATTGTTTGTTGTTCTCAAGAGAATATTTTTCTTAAAATTCAATCACAACATTTAAATATAATTTGCATTTGCCAACTTGACGAGATGCTCATTTAGCTTCTTTGTAATTTGTGCACTTGACATGCTGATTTATTTTATATTGTCATAGTATATATGCAATATTTAATGTGTTAGATATTGTATGTATACTCCTTGCCAAGCCTGCATAAGATGTTAGATAAAATATATTATTAATGCTACTCGTTTTCATTATTATTAACTTGTCTACAAAGATATACCATTTCAGATTTTTGTGCAATTATTTGGAGATATTATATTGTTTGTACCTCACTGTCTTTACAGTGGCAGGTAGATAGAAATCATACTTAATGTTTTCATGTGAATCTTTGCTCAGTCAAAATGGATTGTAGGGATTACAATAATGCTTACTGGATGGTAATTCAAACATAACTTTTCTAGTTTATACATATTAAGAAGTACATTTCACCTAAATTGTTTGTTAAAACTCTTGTTAGTTTACAATATAGGGCTTGTGTAATCCAAAGGCGGTGCCATTTCTTATAAGTAAATTTGTAGAGTATATCATATTGTTTTGAGCCATTTAAAATGGTGGCACTTTAAGAACAACTACAATTTATTTATTTATGACAGTATTCTTTAGCAGTTTACACATTAACATACATTGTGGGAAGTCCTTTTCAGGTTTATATTACAAGGTCATGTCTCTCTTTTATACTATTTTACTGATGTATTTTTCTCTCACATTTTCATTTTATTTATTATCATATGGAATTACATGGGACAGAAACAAGAAATGCCAGATAAACTATGATGTCCAAATAAAATTCTTAAAATACGGCACTACTAATGCAATATACTGGATTATGGGGTTAGCACCATATTGGGTAACCTGCTACTAAAAATAAATATAAACAGATGGAAAAAGAGGCAACCATTTGTGAGACAGTGTGTTCGTAGTGTATGGTAAAATCTACTGCTACTATTAAATAATTCATATCCACTGTGTTTAAGAAACCAACAGATGATTTTTTTTTTGGATGAAAAGAAATACAGGCATGAGGTTATGGTAATAAATTCCAAGGAGATAAATAGAATACATGTTTAATATCCAAATGATAAAATTACAAACAGCTAAGCATATGCCTCTCCAGGTGCTAACATAAAGGATGCTTCATAAATAACATAATAGTAAATAAATAGTTTCTGTTTTATGACATTCTTGTATGTGGCTGGTTAGTAAAACCTGTCAAGACAAGCACTTTATATATACAAGCACTTTATATATTTATATATATATATATATATATATATATATATATATATATATATATATATATATATCTATCTATATATACCCACCTCTCATGAGATTTATGTTAATTTATGTATGCCAGCTGTGTAAATGAAGTTTATATTAAAAACAAAATTGCATTCAGAAACAATTCTGAATTCTTTGTGTGGGTGGTAACCTCAGAGTTAAGAAACATCTTCCATTGCAATGACCATCTACAGTAAATATGATTTGACTAACTCTTTGAAACCCACACTATACACAGGGAGTTTTAGGCTGAATGACAAATTTTCTCTTGTGTATGTTACTTCAAGCATTTCAGAGTAAGTCCAAGCTGTACTTAGATACTCTTGACTGTACTAATATTTGCGTGCCCCTACCTAAATCATGCAAACTGAGGAGATGTATAGGAAAATGGACCAATAATTTAATGAGTCTACCTGAGTTTTACACTTAGCCTCAAACATGTTCTTCTCTTCTAACCTTGTGTATCAATCCTTTTCTTTGCCTAAAGTCTCTCTCTAAAACTCCTCTAATGCCAATGCACTGCATTCCACTGACTCACTACTCTCTCTGTGAAGTAGTGCATCTTCTAAGTTCAGCTTGAATTGCCTCCTTTTTTATTGCTATTTGTCTCTTCCTTTGGCCCCCTTTATCTCCTGCTTTGTACTTCTGAGTTACCACCGACTAACATCAGCTGCCAAAACTTTGGGTCTATATTTTTCTTTCCTTGTGCATTTGCATCCTGCCTTCCACATGTCCCAGCTCCTGAAGTCTACCTAACAAAGATGCAATTCTGTACAACAAGCTTCTGCTAGTATAATATACTTTATACTGTATATACAACAGACCCATATTGAATACTCAAGCTACAGCTTTACCAATGTCTTCCAAAATGGAAGGATGACCTCAGCATGTTTGGCACCATCTGCTCAGTCTTTGCATACATTTTGTTGTTTTCTTTGCTTTCTCTCTATGGACAGAATAAATTGTTTTTCATACCATGCACACTGCATTTTGTTGTTTATTACTGTTTACACACCATGCACATAGCATGCTGCCATTTTTGTGTTTTCTCACTGTCCAAATAGAATGCTGTTTTTTTTTTACTGTGCTTTCACATTGTGCACATAGGATATTCTTGTTTGATATTGTGCTCTCACATTATACCCACAGTATACAGCTGTTTCTTACTGTATATTCACACTGTTCACATTGCACGCTGGTGTGTATTATTGTGTTTCTGCACTGTTCACACAGGAATGCTGCTGTGTGTTGCTCTGTTTTCACATTGTGCACACAGCATGCTGTGGTTTGTTACTGTGGTTTCACATGATGCACCTACTATGCTGTTGCTGCTTTTATTGTGCTTGATCACTATGCACAAAGGATGCTGGTGTGTATTACTGTACTTTTACAGTGTACACATAGGATGCAGTTATTTGCTACTGGACCTTCTCACTGTACACACAGTATGGTGTCGTTTATCACTGTGTTTTCACACTGTGCACTATGTAAACACACAGCTGTATTTTTGCTTCAGCTGTATCTATGCCTATGTCAGCTTAAGTACCACAATTCATTTCTAGAACTTTCTGTAAGTATAGTGTATGTAAATAAAATTCTAATCCTTATGAAAACAAACTGCTGCTTATACTTCATGTCTACAATTTATCTATACATTTGTGCCCAAGTTGTGACTGTAAAGTGATCATAGACCTGATTACTTACCCAGTTATCAAACTGTAAATAAATAATTAAGTAAATAAATAAATTGTGCTGAATGATGTTATTTATTATTGCCCTACCACAATGTAAGCATAGCATACTGCCATTTGTCACTGTGATTTCACACTGCACATATTGCATGACGTTGTTTGTTACTGTGTTCCCACTAAGCACAATGACTGATGTTGCTTGTCATTGAGCTTTTAAATTGCACAGGTATCATGCTGTCATTGGTCACTGTGCTATTTCACTGTCACACAACATGCTGCTGTTTCTTACTGTGATTTTATACTGTGCTCACTGTTTGTTGTTCTTATACACAGAGCACACTGCATGATGTTGTTTGTCGTGCTTTTACGCTGTACATGCATCATGTTGATTTTTTTTATTACTGTGCTTTCATACTGCAATGAATGATTCGACCCAATGGGGAACATGATTTCAGATCCTTTTTTTCTCCTTTATGTTTCTTAATATCTACAGCAAAATATGGGTGCTTTGGGGAGAAGAAGGAAGAAAGAACTATGGGTAAAGTGATGAGCTGAGATAGACATACCCAAAAGTAACAAGTCAGCAAACCTGGAGTCAGAATAGTGTGTGAAAACAATCCAAATGAGGCAGACAGAGGCTAGAAACATATAACAGAGCTTGTATGAGAAGTACTAACAAGGAATGCGAGAGTCGTGACCAGCAAAGTAATAGCAAGAAGAAGAAATCCATGTTGAAGCAAAAGTGACAGGGATTACTGGTATGGGAAGGCAGAACTGGAGGTGACTATGCAGGAGACAATACCAGAGGGACAAGGATGATGAGGATAATCATCAAAAGAAAGTGGTTGAATACTATCATATCATCATATCCTATGGGAATATAGAAAGCCATCAGGCAGAGGGAACTGTTCTCATTAACCTCCAATCCTGTAGTGTTCAGCCATTTTTAATGAAAACCTGCAAAACTTTCCCACTGAGTCAGAAATCTGTACTATCAGCTATTTTAACTCTTTGGACAGTAACTTACCCAGGACTGCGGTGGTGGTGCTGTGGTAGCATTGTCGCCTCACAGTTAGACGTTGCCCATTTGATTCTCAGTTAGAGCGTCTTCTGTGTGGCGACATGCGTGAATGGGCGTTCCTTCATTGAAGATTGTGCGTTAGGCCCGGCAAGCCAGCACGTAAAACTCTATTGCCAATCATTAGCGGACTGGAGTTCCGCTGTGGCGACCCCTAACTGGGAAAAGCCGAAAGACAGAACAACAACAGTAACTTATCCAGATCTTCTACCTTACCTCTCTAAAGTCCATTCAGTCTTTTCTTGTATTTCATTGTGACATTTTATTTTCACCCATCACATTTGTTAAATTGCATAATTATAGAAAATGTATTATTATCCATGCATCAGTGTATCTTGTGAAATGCAATCTTCTTGACTGATGTGTAATAAATCTTCTTTTGTAGAAATAGCCAGTTCTGCATTTCATACAAACTCATCAATATTCTAGATGTTCTAGCTTGGTTAGAATGGTTTCCTAACATCCTGATAACCATTGCCAAGCTTTGCTCTTGTTGGTGTTTGCTAGTTAAGCTTACATGTAAGGTATAAAGCACTGTTCAGATTACATAGTCTCGGGACTGTGCCTGTATATGAAGTGTTGTCAACTATAAAGCCTCACTGTAAGGACCAAATAAGTTTACCAATAGAGCTATCACCTTAAAGCTCATGTTGACTTTATTGATGATTAGAACAGCAAAGTGTGCAATAATGCTGCTAGTTTTCTAATAAGAGAGCGATGTCTTAAAATGGGGGTCACAGGGAGGTGTTATTGAAACTTTAATAACCTAGAAGCTGCACTATTAATGAAGATATCTTTAAATGCTGACACGAGTCTTAATCAGGTTCTATTAGTGTAGCTGAAGAAATGTGTTCTTTACATGTAGTCATAATACACAAATTTTAACTCAAGTACATGTTGCTTTAGATACATTCCTTGACATTATAAAGACTGAACAATTTGAAAAAAATAGGGCTTAAAAGTACTTATTATTTTCTTTCTTCATTTCATCTACTTAATTTAATCCAAACAGTTCCTATCTCCTTCCCTAAGTTAATTGCTTCAGACTGAATTTGCATTAAATGTCTACTGATTCTCTTGTTACTTTGTTGTCAAACTGTATTTGGTAATAAAACGTTTGTGTGAAGCACTTTATTGTATTTTCTGATTTCAGCATCCAGGCTGAATTTGTAAATGGTCAAAGAAAGGAGTTCTACTGTGGTTAAGAAATATATACCACAAACAAACAATCACACTAGTGGGATTGATGAAGGAGCACATAATTGTATGCCTTTATTTGCTTTTTTCAACTGATTTTGCCTTGTCTTGTTAATTTTCATACAACAGAAGTGTCATATTTTAATTGTGGATGGGATCAAAAACTATTATTACCCATCCAATTGTCTCAGAGTTCAGCTGACTTAGTCTGTGGTAGGACACACTGGCCTTATTTTTCAAATATAATTATGCTCATTTATTCAATGTTCACTTTCCTTAAATAGCATAAAAAGTTAAAAAGAAGTAAACAAACCTGTCTTTCAGACTGCATTAAAGAGTGGTAGCATACCACATTGAGACCTGTGGAGGGATAAATGCATAACCATCGAAGCCTTGGCTGCTGTCTCCAGTGCAGAAACTAGCAATCTAGGAAAAGGAGGCACACATCACCTAACACTAACAAGACAGAAATATCATTCAACGTGTGTTTGGTCATCTCAAGATGAATTTTTGTCTCCTTTGCACAACTGATAGCACATTGCAATACCCACCAAATAAAACGTATGCCCTAGATGTAGTATGTTGAATGCTGTATAACTTGACTGTGAATGCCATGGCACCGGCTGCATCATAACCATGGTTGGAAAATCCTCCAGATAAGGATGCAAAATGGGACCATAGTTTTACCAAATTGCTACCAGGAGAGAGACTGTAGTTCAAAGAGAAGATACTCCTCATTACAGCAACACAATACTTATGCAACAATTTTCAAGCTATAATAGGTATAACTTAAAATGTGCACGCATCAGGTCATGTTTTGTCCAGTACATCTGCAGTTACCTTGTGTATACCGCCATATATTAATGGTAAGCAAAAGCAGGTGCATTGGTAACAATAGGAGGCAGGGATACGCACAACAGAAACAAAAGAAACATGGCACTGTAATACCTGTGCAAAAATAGAGATCAAGTAGACTGCACAGCACAGGACAGGTAAGGAACATATTGCTATCAAACACCAAATCAATCATCTGACAGTCCATCCTTAATTAAACTCATTCAGTTGTACATGCCAATCAGAAATTTACACTCCAAAGAACTTTACGTAGTTGAATCACCAAAATCCAACAAGTCACATGAGTCTCTATTCTCTGTTAGTTATTTCCAAAGTCTGGGACAATATTCTTGTTTCTGTCAGACTCATAAACAATATACAAAACTTGAAAGTCCCACTTTGAAACCATTTTAGGACTATAAGACTTTGTAACTGTAGTTCATCTATAGGTTAATCTCTTTCTTTCTTTCCTTCTTTCTTTAATCCTTGGCCTTTTACTTTAAAATCCAAGTTTCATTTGCAATCATCTTGCTTCCCCTTGACATAAACTAGATACCCTACTACAGTCCAACATCATTACTATCACCTTTATATACAGTGTCATACAGGTGATATCCCCATTGCAGCTTAGCATTAGGGTCAATCTACATTCACTGTTACCTAAATGATGCCAGTTAGTCCTTTACCTCCTTGTCCGTTTCTTAGCACAGTGCAACTAACACATTATGCGCGACCTTAATACTACTCCTATTCTTCAGTTAGTCAACCTCTTAGTTAACTCTTATACAAAATGAATCCTAAAAAACACATTTCTGAGTTCATCGTAAGATTATATGAACATGTCATATTAAAACTATTGCAAATATTGTCTCCTTATTTTTTTATATTTTATTGTATAACTGCATTTGTCATTTAGAAAGTCTAGGAAAAATATTTTCTCTACCTATGAATTCTACTGACATTAATGTGCATGTAAAATTGATTGCAAAAGTAGGTAATAAGCCCATTGTATTAACTATATATCATTTCTTTCTGCTCTTGGATGCGTTTAAGGTGGAGATGGGATTACATCAAGGATCAACTCTGAGCCCTTTCTTATTTGCAATGGTGATGGACAGGTTGACAGATGAGATCAGACAGGAGTCCCACTGGACTATGATGTTTGCAGATGACATTGTGATCTGTAGTGAGAGTAGGGAACAGATGGAGGAGACCCTGGAGAGGTGAAGATATGCTCTAGAGAGAAGAAGAATGAAGGTCAGCAGGACTAAGACAGAATATATGTGTGTGAATGAGAGGGAGGATAGAGGAATGGTGAAGATGCAGGGAGTAGAGGTGGTGAAGGTGGATGAGTTTAAATGCTTGGGATCAACAGTTCAGAGTAATGGTGAGTGTGGAAGAGAGGTGAAGAAGAGAGTACAGGCAGGATAGAGTGGGTGGAGAAGAGTGTCAGGAGTGATTTGTGACAGACAAGTACCAGTAAGAGTGAAAGGGAAGGTCTACAAGATGGTAGTGACACCAGCTATGTTATATGGGTTGGAGACAGTGGCATTGACAAAATGGCAGGAGTCAGAGCTGGATGTGGCAGAGTTAAAGATGTTAAGATTTGTAGTGGGTGTGACAAGGGTGGACAGGATTAGGAATAAGTATATTAGAGGGTCAGCCCAGGTTGAAAGGTTTGGAGAACAAAGCCAGAGAGGAAAGATTACGTTGGTTTGGACATGTGCTGAGGAGGGATGCAGAGTATATTGGGAAAAAGATGCTAAGGATGAAGCTGCCAGGTAACAGGAATATACAAAGGCCTAAGATAAGTTTCATGGATGTGGTAAGAGAGGACATGCAGGTGGTTGGTGTGACACAGCAAGATGCAGAGGACAGGAAGAAATGGAAACAGATGATCCGCTGTGGCGACCTGTAATGGGAGCAGCCAAAAGAAGAAGAAGAAGAAGATTTCTTTCTGCTCTCATGTTGATGTTGGAGCTTTTCTTCAAGGGCTCCACTGAAAATGAGCAGTTAGTCCCAGTTCAACTTCATCCGTAAACAAAAGCAATAAATAAAAAAAAATGTTTGTTGGGATACCATGACCTCATAGTATGTACATGCACTTGTGTGTGTGTGTGTGTGTGTGTGTGTGTGTGTGTGTGTGTGTGTGTGTGTGTGTGTGTATACTGCCATCAGAGATCATGCTATGACACTGCACTTCTCTCATTGAAATGTGACAATATGCTGCGTATAGACACCCAGACAGAGGATACTTGTACTGACCCTGCCACTGTCTGTGGACTATACCTGGTTCATTTATCCTGGAGTCAGCAGGTTATGACCAATGCATGACTGTATCAGGCTGATATGGGTGTGCAGTACAATTATATTCCAAGCATCAGTGGCATTGAACTACAGAAAAAAACTACTTAAAAAAAATTTGATTGCATGTTTTCCCTACTTATATACTGGGTGGCCGACATTTCTCTGACCATCTGAACTAGCATAGTGTCCTTTCTAGTACCTTTACAGTACCTGCACATTTTGTCCAAAACACATCACACGTGCCAATGAGAGATTTGTTGATTGCAAAGAATGCCACTCTTCTGCAAAATAGGTAATTAATCTGTGAGCCCGCCATCATGAGCAGAATCAGCAGGTTCTACAGTATCATATGCCAGAGGAGAACGTCTGAGTGCGTGGGAAACACACAGGACATTATTCTTGTTCTTCTCTACAATTAGTACAACTAACACTGACAGAGGCAGGAACACCTATCTATGGTGATGTCTGGCAGGGACACCAACCAACATGACACTGTTAGACGTGTGTGCAGATACAGACGTCCCTGGTCAGTATTACCTACATGTTGTCCAGCTTCAGTCACAAAATCACTGACATCATCAGTATTTTCCACATGTAGTGCACTTCCATGGTCACCTGCATTCAGCTGCCACTCATATCTGCAACTGACTTTGCAAATGCATCCTGCAGTGTGACAGCATCTGTCCCTCATTCATTAAATGCACCAATGCTACATGTCTCTGTAGACATATATCTCAGCTGTTCCAGTTGTTCTATACTGGAAGAGAAAGTTTGAGCAATGCACAGCCAGAGACAGCATGCAGTTTACTTGAAAGGAATGACACATACGTAAAGTGGATACATGTTCATCCACTGACAGTGATGTACGATTGACATAAAAAGAGTGAAATAAGCCCCCTAGCACCTCTATGTGGAGAGACACCCACTACAGCCTCCAAACATAAATATATGATGGCATACAACACTGGAGAAAGAAAGAAAACTCCACTGTTGACAAAAATTCTTTCGTTCTTTCCTGTCAATCCTACAGCATTCAAGAAAAAAGTGCTGTCAATGGATTGGCAGGAAACCTATAAAGCTTTATGCACAATAAGGAAATAGAGCGGCCATTTGCAATATAATATAACTGATTCATTTGTTACTGATGCACCTGTCTGAGTGCGGTGTGCATTGACAGTGCCACCTCTTGTTTTAGTTGGCACCTGTGTTTTGTCCCTCCTCTGCCCTGCACACTGTGGCATGAAAGTGCTGTGTGAGAGGTTTACAGAACAAATATCCTGAATACTGTAGGATGTAGACACTTAGGATTACTGAACAGTAACATACCTGTCTTCAGGTATTTTACTTAACTTTAACTGGTGTCAAGGATATCTTCAGTGCCATGCACTGCCATCTGGGGAGAAGGCCCACCATTACTTTGTCATCTTGTCTTAGGGGCAACAGTGTTGAGGTACCCAGATAATCGGTGTGTTCTAAGAATCTCACTCAGCTTCTTTTCTGGGGGATAGTGGCATGTTGTGCTTGCAGATCACCCACTTACCATACTTTGAAGTGACCCTGCCATGCAAACAAACCATGTTAAAACTGGTGACAAACTCGTCCTGTCTGCTGTTCCTCTCACAGCAGCCAACGCAAACTTGCAGAGCTCCATCAGTGTGAATGGCAATGAGGAGAATTATATTCTCCTTTCCAAAAAATAGTTTTCCCATTTCTGTGTGGCTGTTACAGCTTTGTTGCGAGAAAGGTTATAGCATATACTATATGATAGGACCATAAACTACAGTGATGTCAGACTACACACCTTTTGAACTACATGCATTTTTCTGGGAAGTTTTCTCCCGGTTGCCTGTTTATCAGACTTCGTCCAGCCAGCTGGTCCATACATACCTCTCAACCTCACAAAGCAAGAAATCTGAACAAAGCCATAAATAAAAGTAGGACAAAGCACCAAAAATAAGGACATTTTTTTAAATATTGCTCTTACAAACTTAAAAAGTTAATAGAATAACAGGTTTTGCATTAGCATACATTTTCTAAAAAGTATGAAGTCTGAAATTCAAATGTCTGTCATTATTTCCTAACTTCAGTCTTTAATAATTTGTCACTAATTTGCCAGAAAACCACAATTTTATGAAAAATAGACCAAAAATATGAGGCAAAAATCTGGACATTCTGTGAAAATCTGTACATTTGAGAGGTATGGGCCCATATATTCCCCTTCACTGGGGCTATGGTTTACTGCAAGAGGCCTCCATTCAATGCAGCTATTAGAGGTACTTCATGTTTTTTTTCCTGCATGCCCTAAATCCCTGCTCATGCTTGGCTCATGAGGGGAGGTGGGGCAATGGAAAGACCATGTTGGATATTCACTTCCACAAAGGGCATAGCATAGCCAGCAGAGCATGGGTTGTAATTCTCCAGTCTCCACTACAGAATCACACCATCATGTCTGGTCACTGAGCCACTCCATCCACCCCCAGGAGAGTCGAGTAAGTCACACCTCCTTCATTCCTCTGATTCCCTGCCTGGGTCTTTTGGGGGTGTGGCCCCTAATTAAACCCCGGTCACCTTGATTTGCAGTTAGAGCTCCATCCCTCTGTGCCATGGAGCTAGATTTAAGAACTACAAACATTTCTTTCACAGAAAGCATGAGTAGTGACATACACACACACACACACACACACACACACACACACACATATATATATATATATATAGAGAGAGAGAGAGAGAGAGAGAGAAAGAGAAATGGATGTATCAGTTTTAAAGATCTCATTCACTGCAGTATTGCCCATAATAATGTAATGAGCACACATGTGGGATATCATAGTGATGATAATATTTAAATGACATCTGACTCACACATATTCATAATAAACAGCCAAAAGTTGCATTATGTTTTTGAAACATGCCTCACAACATGTGCAGTGGTACCAACAACTGTGGATATTTCTTAGAATGTACACTAAATGTCAGCTTGTGTACAAAGGGCTGAGCAAATGCATTGAAGAACAATGTGTGCTGTTAGTATGACTTTTGGCAGTGGCATCAAACTGTGAGCTGCTACATTTGTTTTTTTTTTTTTTTTTTTTTTTTTTTTTACACATAACCATTTCTGTAACACAACTGTTACAGATGCAAGACTATCATAGACATGGGGTTGGGTGGTCAAGATGTGGGCAACATTCTTTTCATCTGGTGTGCACTCTTAGCTTTGCTAAGGGTATACCAGTAACTTCAGATACACTTTCCAACATTGTATTGTGGTGCAGTATAAGCAGTATAAGCACAGTATATGAATGCCTTGCCTGTGCATGCCAAATACATTCTTGAGTCCATTAGGTTTATTGCTATAACATTTTGGTCACTAGTCTGTTATGTGTTTGGCGACTTTGCAGATGCACAAAGCTATAGTTTACATGGGCAGCATACAGTTATGATCCGTACTGATTTTGTCCGACAACATCTGGGTGTGTGTGTGTGTGTGTGTGTGTGTGTGTGTGTGTGTGTGTGTGTGTGTGTGTGTGTGTGTGTGTGTGTGTGTGTGTGTGTGTGTGCAGACTGTGGTTATAACTACTTTTGTTTATTTGACATTTGTTTACCAGAAAAGTCCAACTGGAATAATATCCCATTTTCAGCTGAGGCCTGTGGATAAAAACTCCACATTGACATAATATGGTAACAGTTAAAGTTATTAGAAAGCCTAATACGGAAGAACAATATCTTAACTAAGTAAAAACTCAGCTTCACTTCATACAGTGTGAACTTATACTTACATAGTGCAAATATTTGAACAGATACAACAAGATGAAAAAACATTGTGAATAGGTAAAGTATGCACAAGTTACAGTTCATAGAGATGATGTTGAACACACTGAGTACACTCTAGAATAGAGATGACTAAATAATATAGCCTAGGCAAAAATAAATTTATCCTTTGTCTAAAATACAGATTTTACTAATTCCTTCTCTCTGAACATAGTCAAAGTTTACTGGGGGTGGAAGGAGGGAGGGACTAGTTTAGCCTGGGGTAGTGCAGGAACAGTGCCAAGTTTTATTTATGTAATCTTTTAGTAGCTGTTTGAAGTTGGAGAGGTTAGCAGTAGATCTAATCTGCAAAGGGATAGAATTCCATTATTTTTGTGACAGAGTTGCGGTGGTGCAGTGGTAGTGTTGTCTCACAGCAAGTGGTTCTCCCGTTCGATTCTCGGTTGGAGTGCAGGGAGTGCCTTCTGTGTGGAGTCTGCATATCCTCCCCATGGTTGGGTGGCATTTGAAAGACATGCGTAAATGGGCGTGCCTATGTTGAAGGTTGGATGTCGAGCCGGAGTTCTGCTGTGGTGACCCCTGACCGGGAAAAGCCGAAAGACAAACAACAACAACATGTATGCTGAGAAGATATCGTTCATTAGACTGAAAAAGTCTATTAGGGTGATAAGAATGAAGAATAGGAGTAAAAGCAGGGCCGTCATCAGCTTTGTGAACAATGTTGTGTGTATAGATATGCTGTTTGAGCCAATTCAAAGCCTTAACAGCAGTACATTGGTGACTGTGGTATTGTTTGTTGGTGACAAATGTTACAACCTTATTATAGCATGCCTCCAGCTTATTTTCAACTGTAGGTTAAAGGCTGATTAAAATGTCTACACTGCATAAGAGAGAATGGGAAGGTAGGCTGTGGCTAGACTGGTTTTGGAGATGTTGGAAAGGAAGTTTTTATACCTGTGGAGAATTCCTAATTTGTGGCAAGTCTTTTTATGTTATTTTGAACAGGCATATCAAATTTAATGTTATCATCTATAATCACTCCAAGAAGTTTTGTACGGGAGACTACTTCAAATACATTTATTTAGTGAAAAGAATTCGAAATGTGTTTTATCAGGAATGTGTGATTTGGTGAAAAATAGCAGCAACTCCATGCACCCCATCAAACATATAATTCATTGTTCTGAACATTTTTTTTTATTTATTAACTGTTTTGGCTTGTAAGTGGTTATTACTTAATCTGTTAATTCTGTAGTAGTATATACATTCTTAAACACCATACCACTGCCCTGATTCTGATTATCATCCTGTGATTAGTATCAACAATGTCCCTATGTCAAGCAGCTCCAGCAAACCATCTGACTGATTTCAGGACAGAATTCTGTAGCGGAAGTCAATGCATCTGAAAATGACTTCACAATAACCTCTGACAGAGCCTTATCATTTCCAACTGATACTGACTTGGGATAGATTTCTGATGGATGTAAGAGCCGTATCTCATTTATTTTGTACACTTGCATACCATTATTTAATGTGTAGGATCATGCCTGGGTATTGTAAGCTAGCTACAACAGTACCTTCAACTAGCATTTAGTGACATAAATTACAGTCTCAAACTATTCTGAGTTTTTCTTCTTTATTCAAGACAGAAAAATTACCTAGTTGTCCTGTCATGATGTGTTTTGTTTCATCTACATTTTCTGCATCATTTTCAGTTGTATTTTGTCTACTCTCTGGTACCAACCGAGGAAACAATACAGATAATCTGTCCCTTTACTGTCTGCCCGTTAATAAAAGTGTTGGTGAAAGTCCTATAGACTAGAGGGATGTGTATGAATTCCAGTAATGACAGATAACAGTGAGTTTGATAATGCTCATATTTATACATTTTGATATATTCACATTTCTTCAGAATATTTTCATTGTGTAGATAATTCTCTTCACTTGGCCCTTTGATTACAGATATCACAGATTTGAAGTCATGTATGAGGATACCCATTCCTTGTCCAAAGATAGAAAAAAAACTTTAGAAAATAATCAGGCACTATGGCTTCAGGTATGCCATAGCTGGAAAATATGGATTTCAACACAGTTATCATTGATTCAATACAGTTATCATTGATTGCACCATGGCATCTTTTAGATGAACAGACTCAGAATGCACGGAATAGTATACTATCCACATTCACAATGTAAACCTGAGATTGCCATAATAAAATAAATCAACATCTAACTTCAACCAAGCAATACAAACATTTCAAATGGAATTAACTCCTCTTTTAGCTTTTGTTTCCTAAACATGCCACACCGCCTGCTGTCTTGACTCATCTGCTAAATATGCACAAACGTAATAGGCCAGCACATTATGGCATATGCACTCTGCATTTTGTAAAACCATGATATGAATCATGCAGCTTCAGTGCATTTGAAGATACAACTAAGTATGGATTACCAACAGATCATCACTGACAATCACTTCTGGAATTCATGAGATGTCATCCCTGAAAGGACAGAATAAGTATGGAATGTAATTACTTCACATCATCCGGCCTTCTTGTCATGATGACATCACACAGAATTTGTAAACCTAAGTCATCTCTGATAGCAGCCCTCAGTTCTGGAAGATTCTCAGCAGTCCTTGGTAGATGCATTACAACCCATAGTTCATCTACATCTTTCTCTATCAGATTTTCTTTGTAATCCTTGAGAGCTGCTTTGCTTAGAGTTTCTGAGATATGCATAAACATTTCTTGCTATACTGTATGTGCAAATCATGTTTTTGTAGTGCATATAATGTTCTCTCTAATCTTGTTTGTGCTTTTTGCAAGAACTTCCTAAATATACTTTGACATGGTCTGTGGTCTGATTCAATAGTAATGTTTTTTCCCATTAACCTTGTCATGGAACTTTATACCATCAAAGCTTACTGTTATGTCTTTGTCTGTTTATGCATCATAGCATGTCTGTACATTAGTCAGTGCCCTAGGTGCATAAGCAACTGGCATGCCTTCTTATAATTGTACTTATCCTAACCCTTACTGACTTGTATGAACTTCTAGCATTGCAGGCAGTATTCTGTCATAATATTTCAGAGTTGGTGCAACAGTTATTAACCTTTACTGTAACTGAAAACATTTTTATGATTGGCTGATCCACATCATATTGCATCAAACTCTAACAGCTTTTTCAGTTGCAAAGTGATCTCTGTCAAATGAGGAATCCAGTTTGACGAATACAATATTATTACCAGGAATATCATATTGGAAAGTTTATCAATGAGTTTTTGAATATTCACAGATGCACAAACCTTGTCTGGATCTGGTTGCTCACAAATCTTACTCAACAACTCTCTCATATATTTTAGAGACATCTATTTGACATTTTTTGTTTCAAACCTTGCAAGCTTAGACCACTGACACAGCTTGGTCTATCCCCATCATGCTTCTACTTACAAAGTCATCAATGATGTTAACATAGTCTTCTAGCCCTTCAGCCATGTTTGGTTCAGCTCAATGGAGTATCTCTGGTGTTGATGAACTTCTCAAAAAGCAGTCTTAAGCATCTGCATCTACCTAAAGGAATAATAAATGCACAGAGTTTGAAACGTGGTGAAGGCCACTTAACTTAACTTGCCAAAATCCATGGTTGTATCAAGCACTGAACAGAATCTGTGAGTGGTCATAGTAACAATCACTTCTGCAATAATTTGCAATGGGTGAGTTTCCCCTTATGATCCATTTATTAACATCTCATGGATTAATGCAGACCCTGACTTTGTCCTATTTGACCACAATCACCATATTATTATTATTCCATTCTGTTGGTTCTGTCTGCCTAACTGTTTCAACTAGTGGCTCAATGCACTTTAATTCACATTCAGTTTTAATCATGAGTACAAAGGCTATTGTCTTTCAAAACAGCACCCACATCAACACATACAGCTACATCTCATGGAGCCTTTACTTGTAAGCCCATAAGGCAAGCCACCACAGATTCCAACATTCTAGTCATTAGAGCCTACATTGTGAGACACACTTATGTCACTCTCACCAGGCTGAGTAAGGAAAAAGTCACAGTCAGTTGCTTATCAGGGGCCGGGAACTTCCACATTACACATGCACTCAGGTCATTGGACCACAAGTACCAGTATGACTCAGTCATAGTCCATGCGGGTCTATATCCTTCTCTAGACTATATGAAGAGAGACATCATGGAGCCTTTGGAATATGTGTCCCAGGCTGGTATGAGCCTAGCATTGAGTAGCATCTTACCTTTTCCAAGGATGATGCCACAATATAAACAAAAATCTGACTGACTTTAATAATTGTCTTAGTTTCTACTGTCATTCTAAAAGGTACAATATTTGTTAGCATGGAAGGAGATGGTCAACAGACCATGCTGCTTTGCCAGGGATGGTCTGCACCTCCCCCTCTAGGCTTTTGAATATTAGCTAAAACATTGTCCTCCACCGTAGAGCCTTTTTTAAGCAATGCCACACTGAAAGTACTTCCAACATAGCAAATCAAAACCAAGAAAATCTAGAGGTGTTACTGCTCAGTGCTAGGAGTTTAAACAAAAAACTCCACACCTTAGAAGCTTTCTTCACCCTAGAGAATGCTGAAGTCTGTGTAGTCACTAAGGCATGGTTTAAAGCCAAGAAGATCACACATTAAACCAGCTACTACAGAGACAGGGACTAAAGGTAGAGGTGTCTCAGTTTACATAAAAAATAAATATACCTCAAGGCTGGTCAGAAAGGACAATGCACTTGAGCTTTTCCACATTCAAATCACCATAACCAAATCCAATACCACTTCCTTGAAAGCTATGTATGACCCTGGAAACCCATACCGTGTATTTTAACTTATTGGAAACACTCACTATCCAATCCAATACCATATTCATGAGTGACTTTATCTACCACACAATTAACTGAATCACATACGACATCAAACATACAGGCACAGAGATACATGGATTTTGTAAACTCAACTCCCTGGACCAGATTGTCAATATACCAACAAGAAGTGCAACCATACTGGATTTGGTCCTCACTAATATGGAAGAGTGCTGCACACCCCCTAGTGTAATGTCTTCTCTGGTAAGGTCAGACAATAAAATGGTATCCTTTGAAGTAAAAATAAAGCCTGGAACGCCGGCTAACCTTGGAATATTCAGAAGCTACTCTAAGGCTAATTTCATACTATTAAGTTAATACCTGGCTAAATTTCGAGCCACCATAAACCCTGAGAACACTGTTGCCTACACACAACTGTTCACAATGCAAGCATGTTAAGAGCTGCACAGAGGCAGCTGTGCCCACCAGGAAGAAGTATAGAACTAACTCAAAAAAACAAGCCACCCTGGTGGAATCACAAAATCAATCAGCTATATAACAGAAGAAAGAAGATCATGGCAAAAATTAGTAGGTGAAGCACCCAGCGGGATAAAAGCACTCTCATCAAACTAAACAAACAACACAGAGGACAAATAAAGTCTACCAAAGCCAAATTTGAGGAAAATTTGGCCTCCCAGGCCAAGGACAACTGATCGGCATTCTTTAGCAATGTCTGCAACCTCAAATGGAGCCACCTATACTGAGCCAAAAAATATAGCAAAAAGGCCCTTGTGGTAGTTAGTGTAGTAAACAGCTATGAACCTATGAACCTATGTAGACAGACCATGAACTGCAAGAATCCTCTGTCAAACATTAAAAGCTCACTGTTTTAATGAAAGGCACTGCTGCTCTGGTTCAATTAATGCGCATCAACTGCGATATTCAACTACTCTGTTTTAACTCTCCTCATAAACTATAGCTATTTTACTTCACTAGTTTGTTTTATTAATGGTGTACATTCATAAAAATTGCTTGCAGTTATTACAATTTTTGCAGTTTTCCACCGTGTTCATATCTTTGGTACTAAATGCTTGTTATACTCTCACACTGATAATTCGTGTTTAAAATATTTCAATATGCCATCTCTGTTTTTATTTACTTATCCTAAAACCTTTATACCTGGGTCATGACTGTAAGTTCACCAGACCATTCCATTCACCTAGTTGTCAAATGTGAAAATAAATAAGAATAGATTCAGGTGAGATCACTTTAATATATTTTGCATTTAAGCACCACAATCCTTCAAAAAGTTTATCCTATCTTATCAGAAAATTCCCCTCAATCTCTTTTAGACAGTCTGTAGCTTCTGAACTGTGTATCAGTAGTGTTTCTACTTGAAATGAAGGACTACCCATGGGCACATTTTCCTATATCTCTTTAAAATATGGTAGCAGAACTCTGAAAAATCACTCTTAAGTCTTTGCTTTTTGGTAAAGTGCATCCAGATGAAAAATGTTAGAAGCAGTAAGGCAACACAAGATCCAAACACAGGAATTGTCTGTGGCCCAAATTATTATGCTTCTGATACCATATCATAACCACAGAAAAATACGTGAGCAGTAATGCCAACATGGTGGCCATGACAGAGAAACTGCAGACCATTCAGGCATGCTGTGAGGCTCGAATGTCCATGTGGGTGCACTCACCATTATGGAAAGGTTAATTATTTCCGTTTGACATTCAGTATGCAGGGCATTTTTGCACTTAAAATACCTAAATGCCTCTGTAGTTATTTTTTTCTTTCTTTCCCTTGTTAATGCATGCTTTTGTAATTTTATTTTTATCTTTTTTTTAAGAAAAGGTAGCTCCTATTCTTGGTTTTGTGAATTATGTGATTAGGGTCCAGTGGTGTGGTCATTGCTGCAATGCAAAGGATTTTAATAAAAATGTTCTAAAAGACTTTAAAATGACTTTCATTAAAGCATGTTTCTTGCTTCTGTTTACATGCATGCGTGCACACACTCACACACACACACGTTATACATATAGAAAGACAGATACATAGAGAGAGAGACAGATAGATAGGCAGATAGATAGATAGATGTGACTGCAAAGAGCAGTACTGTACTGTTGCATTAAAACAAAAGTTGGAACATGCATTGTTAGGAGCACACAGTGCTTTTGTATGTTTACATACATGTCTTGAGATGTGTGCTGAGCGAGGCTGACTAGTGCTGTAACATGCTCTGTTGTATTTTATAGGAAAAATGGAAAAGGAACAACCCCAGAATGTAGCATTTGACATTGCAGTACTTTTCTGGCATTCTACATTGTATTTTTTCAAATGGGCCACCTATTTTAACAATTCATTATCATTCTGTGGTACATAGCTCTCAACCTTCCATACCCAAAATGAGGAACACCAGTCTTCATAATGTGGAACAAATGGGGAAAATGTGGAACACATACTAATGGTTTACTGACAACTTCAACTAGAAGGGTCATGGGATGGTTAAAATATGCAGGTTTTACTTATAAAAAGATATTTTAATGAATTAATATGATTTATTTCTATTTTTCATGGATATTAGTTAAAAAATTCCTACCGCAGAATGTGCGCCAGACCCTTTCTATGTGGAACTTTGAGGAACTTGAACTTTTCAAGACCCCAAATGAGGTACATTCCTCATAATGAGGTATACTTCAGATGTATGCTGTGGTAATAACATACTTTGAAATACCCTAATGGTACTTCTCTGACTGCAGAAGGAACTTGGTGGGGAGCTTCCATCTGAAGCTATGACGTTTTGCATTGCACTTTACGGCACTTTTTAAAACACACACACACACACACACACACACACACACACACACACACACACACACACACACACACACACATATATCATTAGCAGCAGCATGGTATTGGAGTGGAGCTGTGATTAGCAAGATACAGCGTTCAAAAAATTGCAGAGACTACTATTGTGGTTTACTGATTTAAAAAAAAATGGGACACAAATTTTGAGCAACATAGTGCTGTTACACATAAATAAGCTCTATTGTGAGACATCTGATGGTGGGGGGTGTGGCTGGACCTGTGGCATCATGCATTGTGTACTTTGAAATGGACAAATATTTCCCATGACTGACAGAGGTACTCAGAGAAAATGTGAATAATGATACATCCATAATGTTTTGTTCACTACTCCTTTAATATGCCCACAAGTGCTTTTATTGCTTGGCAACACTAAAATTGCTAGCTAGTCACATAGCTGCTTTGTTTAAGATAGACATGCATACTCTATCAAAGGTATTTAAAGATGTTAATATGGGTTAAGGTAGCATGATTCTGTCTAGTAAATAGTTTGCTTTGCCTGCTTTTCTTTTTAATTGGGCTTTATGCACTATTACCAGTCAACTGTTTCTGCTTTTAGCCAATGACATTAAGGCATTTGTGAAAGCCATTTTCTAAATGAGGTAAATAACAGCTCAAGATAGTCCACAGTTGCACTCTACAAGAGAGATAACTTGCAATGATTTTAATTCAGGCTTTTGAAGCAAACTGAGTAGCTAGCCCTGATCTCATGTAACATCCCACACTTACTATTTTCTTGAAGGTGCAGTACATGCGTACTATGTACGTGATATTTTTTATCACTGTAGTGGTACATGAATGCATGGAGAGTGTCAAAGCATATGAGACTGGATGTGCTACATTGGTGGCATGTATTGCCATAACTAAATTCTACACAAAAGGCAGCTGCCACTCACTTTTGTCCTGATGCTTGACATCAATGAGCCAATATTTGAACTTGGGCCCTGCTGTTGTATGCAGTACTTTTACAGTGCACAAGATACTTGTGCAACACCAGCAGCATGTATGTGAGTTTTCCATTATAGATCACTCCTAATACATTTTCTTATGAAACAGTTCAGAATATGCATCATCCAGCAGTTTGTCAAGAGTATAGTCCCCAACCTTGTTCCTACATTAATTTATCTGACCCTACTACATAGACTGGTCAATAAGAGTTTTATTCCATATTGTGAAGCTTTATGCTGTCACTGTGTAGATTGTTTATTTATTTGGCCCTCAAACAGGAACATAACACCTTCAAATAGGGACAGAGGCTTGGCAGCTGTTAAACAAAGTAATATATTTTTAATATGTAATTCTGCATATGAAATCTATAATAGAGTTGTCCTTTTTTGTACTGTATTATTCATAACAGGTCATAGGTTCATTGTCTAGTACTAGACAAACAGGCTTCATAACCATCTGTGTAGTCTAGATGTGCTTTCTAAGAAGTAAAGCTGATAGGTTTACCTCCCTTCTTGACAAGGACCATACTGCTAACCCCTGGGATAAATTAATTTTGTAGGATCATAGGGTCATAGAATATTACTAGGCTGTCAACCTAGAGGTCATTTTAGGCTTAGCTATTTCATCCCAATGTAATAGGTTCATAGGTTCATAGGTGGGTACTAAGCTATCTGCCCAAAGGCATTTATAAGCCTAGCCAGAATGTGTTGGCTTTTGCCGTCCCCTTAGATTAGTTCCCTGTGTCTCTGTCCAGCAGAGCCACTGAAGTGATCCCCGAGGTACACTTTCTGTTTCCCATCCACTCGTCAAGGTTTCTTTTGAAGAGTGTTAGCAAGGAACTCTGCCTAATGTAGACTGGGATCTTGTTCCAAAGCATGGGAAGTCTCAGGGACAGGAATCTATCCCTCCAGCACGTCCTATTTACTGTTGTGGTGAGGTTTAGATTGCTAGAATATGTGGCTTGAGGGGATAAGGTTTTCTTTAGGTGGAGCATGTCCATCAATTCTGGGTTGGACATGGCCTTGTATGCCAGGCAGAGATCATCTCTGAGTAGGCGGTATGCAACCGAGTACAACTGGAGTTTCTTCAGTTGAGATGCATAGGGCATCTGTTTGAGGCCAATGATCCTCTTGGTGAGGTACTTCTGTGGTCTTTCCAGCTGTTGCAGGTGCCTTGTAAGGTACATCCAAAAATGGGGCATTGTACTCTAAGATGGGTCTGATGAGTGATGAGTAGAGGGGCACAATGATCTCTTTTGACCTGGATGTGAACTCTTTTGTGATTAGGTGGGCCACGTAGAAGGATTTTCTAACCACTTTGGCAATGTGATTATCAAAGGTGAGATCACTATCTACTTGGGTCCCCAGATTCCTTATTATGTCTTCCATATTTAGGGGACTACCACCTATGTGGTAGTTTGTGGGTACTTTGTTTTTTCCAAAGGGGATGACTATGCACTTTTTGGCATTTAGCTTGAGGCCATAATTTTGACACCAGGTATCCATCTCAGTGAGACCCTTTTGGAGGATGTCTGTGTCAGCTGGGGAGTCAATTATAGCCCCTAGTTTGCAGACGTATGTGAACTTGGTCAGCTATAGTCCTCCTGTGCTTGCCTGTACCTCTGAGAAGTATATGCCGAACAGGAGGGATCCTAGGACTGAGCCCTGGGGAACACCACATGTAACTGGTTTAGAGACAGACCTAGCTCCCACAAGTCTCACCATGTGGGTTCTGTCCGTGAGCCAGTTGGCAATCCATCTTTTGACGTAGGGGGTTATGTTCAGGCTGGTGAGCTTGTCTATAATACAAGAATGGGGAATGGTGTTGAAGGCCTTAGCGAGGTCTAGGTATACTGTGCGTACCACCTTTCCCTTGCCTATAGCCTTGGTAACTCTCTCAAAGAAGTCCACTAGGTTTAGGAGGCATGATCTGCCCTTAACAAAGCCAAACTGGGTAGAGTTCAGTGTTTGGAGGTTCCCAATGTCTCTGTTAATGAGTTCCATGATGATGTGCTCCATAGCCTTACAGACCAAGCTAGTCAGGCTTATAGGGTGATAGTTCCCAGGGACTGTTGTGGCTCCACCTTTGTGGAGTGGAATAACTGTTGCTGTGCGCCACTCTATGGGTATGTAGCCTGTGGAGAGACTGAGTTTGAACAGTGTGTTTAGGTGAGGGGTTAGTTCATCTTTGAGTTCATGTAGGACGCAGCCTGGGACACCATTCAGTCCCATTGATGCTGAGTTTTTAGCTTTGGAGAGGGCTGTTCTAACCTGAGTGTCTGTGATTTCAGGGACTCTACATTCGTCTGGTAGGGTTATGGGCCCTTTTGGGGGTGAGAGGGGGGTGAAGCTTGCGCTGAACCTGTCTGCCAGGATGTTGGTGATATCAGTCAGTTCAGTGTATTTTGTGCCATTCAGCACTAACTCTGAGCAGATCTGAGCATTGCCACTTAGATTCTTGACATAGCTAAAGAATGCCTTGTGGTTATCTTTGGAGTCCTTGGCAATTTTTCTTTCAAAGCTTGCCTTGGATGATTTTATGAGGGATCATAGTTTCTTGCTGATACTGATCAGGGATGTCTTCCCTTCTTGGGATTTTACTCTTTTCTGTACTAGTTTCCTCCTTCTATTGTATAGCTTGTTTATGGCAGGAGTCCACCTGACTGGTTTCCTTTTCTTGGAGGAGTGAGTCTTGGTTTTGCTTGGGATGGCACAATCCATGCATTCTTGCAGCTGCCTGTAGAATGCATTAGTAAAGGATTTTGAAGTTTGGACAGTGCTATCCTTCA
Source organism: Protopterus annectens (assembly GCF_019279795.1). NCBI lineage: Eukaryota > Metazoa > Chordata > Ceratodontiformes > Protopteridae > Protopterus > Protopterus annectens. The sequence goes on along the minus strand of NC_056751.1, from coordinate 434,367,413 downwards.
GCATGAGGGCTTTGAAACTTTCCACCTCAGTCTTAAGTAACGTGAAGTTTGCTTTTGAAGTTTTTTCATTGTGGCTTTCTTGTCCAGGGGTGGGGGCGGAATATGTATATCCAAAGTGATTTGTTTATGGTCAGATCTAACCAGAGAGGGGTTGACCTCTGGTGTGGAACACCGGTCGCCCATGTTGGTGATGACCAGGTCCAATATGTTGTCACCTCTGGTGGGAGTGTTGACCAGTTTAACCAGGGCATCTGAGTTTATAAATTCTAGGAAAAGTTGGGCAAGGGAGTTAGTACTTGAGTAGTTCTCCCAGTTAATATTTGGGTAATTGAAATCACCCAATATTAGGGTGTTTGGTAGGACCTTTATGTTTCCCAGTGTTTCCAGAAACACAGAATGGGGGTCCTGGGACATGGTGAGGGATCTGTAGCAAGCTACAATTTGAATTGCAGTTTTGCCCATTGTTAGTTGCACGTGGATGATCTCTGAAGCATCGTGCTGTGCCACTAACCTGGAGGTGTGGGTATCCTTGATTAATATGATTACGCCCCCACCGTTTGTATTTCGGTTTGGGTTCTGTGGCCGAAATGTATGGTATGAGTTGTAGCCTGGTAGTGCTGGGGTGCTCTCTGGAGCCTTAAACCAGGTTTATTTTACTGCACATATATCGATTTTCTCCATACTGAGGAGTGCCTTGAGTGCATGCATTTTGAGGTTTAGACTTCTGGCATTGAGTAGCATTGCCCTCAGTTTTTTGTTACTTGTGCTATTTATGGCGGTGGGTTTGTCTTTTGAGCCTTGCCTAAAAAAGGCAATATGGTGGTGGCAAGAGCCTTGGCAAGTATTCAAAAGTCTAAGAGTGACAGGTGCAAGACATCTCTAGCGAAGCAGCGTGGCTTGTCGAGCATGTCATCCCAGGCGGACAGACACTGGATCCCCTTTGAATGACACCAGAAACTTATCCAATTGTTGAAATTGAGAATTTTTTCTTTATACCGTGGTATCATTCTTGGTGAGGGCAGGATGCTACTCAGGATCAGGGTCATACCGGCCTGGGATACATGATCAGAGAGCTCTTCCATGCCTCTTTTCATGTAGTCCAGGGAGGTATGGCTCAGGTCATTCACACCAACATGGACAATGACAGAGTCATATTTGTACTTGTTCTGGAGTGACCTGAGTGCTTGTCTTATGTGGTGGATCCTGGCACCCGACAGGCAGCTAACAGTAACTTTCTCCTTATCAGCCTAGTGAGTGGGACGTCAGTGTGCCTGACTATAGAGTCACCTATTACTAGTATGTTGGGTATGTTATTTTGCCTTAAGGGCTGTGAGGGTATGTTATTTTGCCTTAAGGGCTGTGATTGCATGGCACACTGGTTTTGTGAAGTATGTGTTTCATGGTTTGTGTTGGGGGGGGGGGTGGAGGTTGCTTGGAAGTTTGCTTTGGAAGTCTCTGTTGGTTTTGCAGATTTTTATTTAGAGCCTCCGAGTATGTTTCTATGTATTTATGTGTGTTTTTTGCCAGTGCTGGTTTAATGGGTCTATGTAAGACTGGTGGTGTGATGCAAGTATTTCCCTTCTCCTCTTGACTGTCTGATCCAGTCTTGGGTTGAGAGAGCTTAGCCTCTAGTTTGGCTGTGTAACTGCATCTCTCGCATGTATTAGTGTTTGGTGGTAGGAGGAGGGGGTTGTCTGTGTACATGAGGCAGTTGTAACATTGCCTCAAAATGCCCAGATTCACCAGTTGGACTGGAGAGTACACCTGAAACTGCCCTTTGGACATGCCTGGATATGTACAGTGAACTGTTTTACTGGATGGCTGGTAAGGTCAAATAGAGAACCTTGTCCTTTTGTACAGTACAGGAGGGTCTAGTGCTAGGGTTTATAAGTGCTTGCTATAAGTTTTGAGCAAGTGCCAGGCTGAGAAATGAATGGCTTGAGTGCTTAAGTTGAAAGTTTGTCTAGTTCCAAGGGAAAAATTGAAGAGGAGACTTTGTGGAGCTGGGAATAGTTTTACCCTAGCTAACCGGTGCTGCCCAGCATGCAAAACCGGGCAAATATGGTATTTATAGCAGGGAAATGAAAGAGATAGAAATTAACCCAAAATGGCCAATAAACTACTAATTTTTGGGCTGAAACCTCTCCTCCAGGGACAGATAGGCTGTTCAAAGCTCCCTTCTCTCACAGGTAAACAGAGAAACTTCCTTCTGTCCAAGTAAAATATGGGCAAACACAGAAATTTGTAACACAGCCCTGAATTCAACACTAACCTGAAAACTGGACTATACTAGCTTAGAAAGGCAGGAAACATATACATAGTCCCATAGAGGCTGTGTTTTTTTTTCTTTTTGCCTTGGATAAGGCTTTGAGGGCCTGCTCTTCAGATATGTAGAGAGTGTGTGTGTGTGTGTGTGGGGAGCAAGTTTGGGCTAAGGTTTGTCGTAAGTTAGGAAAGGATAAGGGATTGAAATTTTCATCAAACCTATCTACTAGAAGGTTTGTTATCTCTGTGGAGTCAGTGTGCGTGATACTGTTGGCCACTACTTCTGCACATGCTTGGCTCCTACCCTTTAGGTTATGTAAGTAGCTGTAAAAAGCATTATGGTTATCCTTGGTTGTACTTGCTAAGTTTCTCTCAAAGGAGCCCTTGGAGGATTTGACAAGTTGTCTTATTTGCCTGTTGAGGCTGAGGAGGATGCTATTCCATTGTTGGTCTCTTGCCTTTGTTTTCTTGGACAGCAACATTTTGCATTTATTGTAAAGTTTGTTGATGTTGGATGCCCACCATGGCAGCTTGTTTTTACTTGGGGAATCTGTCTTTGATTCTTTCTGGTATGCCTGAGTTTATATACTTATGCAAGTGATTGTAGAGGGCTTTGGTGTAAGCTTTGGTGTAGTTACCACTTCCAGCTTGGGGTGGGGCTTGGAATGCATTTATGCTTTCACCTTTGATGGTATTGTTTGACTTGGTGAAATGTTTTAGTCTGACTTCACCCTTTGTGAATTCTGGTGTTAGTGCCAGCTCAAAGGTGACTTATTTGTGGTCAGTTATAACTAATGAGGGTCCAACAGTTGCGGCAATGCATCTGTTTGACGTTGGTGAGCACTAGATCCAGAATGCTTGTTCCCCTTGTTGGGGTATAGACAATTTATTCCAGAGCACTGGAATTAACAAAGTCAAGGAACTTTTGTGCTAGCAAGTTAGAGCTGGTGTAGGTTTCCCATTTTATGGTGGGATAATTGAAATCCCCCACAACCAGTGTGTTCAGTAAAATTTGGATTGTCTCCAATTTGAACAAGTAGGCTTTGTGGGTGTTATGAGCCATGGAGGGGGATCTATAACTTGCTATGACTTGAATGGGGGTCTTACCCACTATAACCTGGACCTGGAATAACTCCATGGAGTTGGCCAGTCTAACTAGATGGGAGGTGAATTTAGCTCTAATATAGATTGAAACACTCCCTTCTTTGTTTTTCACGTGTTCATTTTTCAGTCTAAAGGTGTGGAAGGCATTGTAGCCTTGCAGGCTGTGGTGGTCTCTGAGGTCTTGAACCAGATTTCTATGACTGCACAGACATCTACATCTTCTTGCGATAGAAGTGCTTCCAGGCAGTGCAGTTTTTGGTTTAAGCTCCTAGCATTTAGCAGCATGACCCTTATTTTGTTCTGATTGGTTAATTTCACATCAGTAATGTTGTTTTTGAGACCTTGCCTAAAAAAGACACTATGGGGGGACAAGAGACTTTACCAGTAGCCGAAAGCCTAGAGATGTCAGGTGCAAACCATCTCTGGCAAAGGAGTGAGGTTTGTCGACCATGGCTTCTGAGGCTGACAGGAACTGGATTTCTTTTGAATGACACCAAAAGCTGAGACAGTTACTGAAATCAGTCTTTTTTGTTCATACTGTGGCGTCATTCTAGATGACAGTGGTGTACTGCTCAAGGCTAGGGGCATACCTACCTGGGACACATACTGAGTTCAACCATGTCTCTCTTCATATAGTCCAGTGAGGTACATCTCAGGTCATTTACACCAACATGAACTATGACAGAGTCATAACATTACTTGTTGCTGAGACACCTGATCTGACAAATCCTGGCATCGGACAAGCAGCTGACCGTGACTTTCTCCTTGTCCAACCTGGTGAGTGGGACATCCATGTGTCTCACTATTGAGCCTCCAATGACAAGAAAATTTGTTTTTGAGTATTACGTCTTACTGGCTTGATGGGTGAGACACTAGTGTTGCTATGAGTCATGGGTGCTGTGGGAACTGAGTTAGTTGTAGCAGTCTTGTGTTTTGGAGGTCTCTGGTGTTGTAGTAAGTTTTCTGAGAGAACCTCCTTGTATGTGGATTTACGTGTTGGATGTGTACTATGTGTATGTGTAGTGGTACTATGAGCATATGTAGTGATGAGTGAGTTGACAACCTTGTCTGTGTTACTGTTTTGAGTGAAAGAACAAGGATTCTACATTCTTGGTCTGCATACATCTCTTGGACTCTGTACTAAAGTGTGTTATTAGTAGAGGGTTATCTGTGTACATGAAGCAATTGCTACACTGCCTCAAGAGACCCATGTCAACAAGGCTGGCAAGAGAAACAAGGGTAATCCAACTGTCCATAATGAAAGTTTGAAGACTGTAGTCACTAGGGTTAGCTATTCAGAATCAATCTCAGAGAAGCTGAGTAGATGGATATTTCTACCTGGGTTATAGGGAAAATTTATTGAATTTAACTGTCTGGCTCTGGTGCACAACTGGCCTGGAAAATGTGCACAGAACAAGCTAACCACTACAAATGGATCCAGAAGCAGCAAATCTGTATCTGGACTATACTGCTGCTACTAGCTACCCTAGTTTCAGCAGGAAACACTAGAGAGGGCTTAACACAGCAGAAAAATAGCAGTAAGACACTAAAAGACATTTAAAACAGCAGAAAATTAGCAAGGATGCTCTAATGAATGTTCTAAACATTTAACAGATCAGTTATTTAACACTGCTTGGCAAGGAAACCAGAACAAGCAGAACAGATAGCTTAAAACAATGAAAAATATCAGAAAATACTTAACAAACACTAAAACTAACAAAAAAGCTTTGTAAACAGTGAAAAGCACAATAAAATTTGATTTATCAGGCACAATAAGGCAGGCAATTGCAGTACAACAGTGTAGTTTAGTAGACAGAAAATAAATACAATATAAAAGCAGGTGGCAGGGAATAAAAAGTGGAATAAATAGTATAAATAAGCAAAAAAAATATATATAGGCAACATATGGTTTTTGGAAGCTTAGAACCATCTAGTTATCTAGTATCTTAGCTCAGAGTTGTGGCTGGTAGTCCACCCTCAGTTCATCTTGATACAAACAAGCAGACTATTGCTCAAATGCAAGGCTGAAATACTAGAAGCTAAAAACTTGAAAAGAAAAAAAACTTTAAAAAGATCCAAACAGACCAATGAGGATGTCTATTCTAAGCTGTATACCTGCCTGCCTGTACCAGAAAAGTCCCAATCAGCACAATTATCTCACAAAAGTGCAGATAGATCCCTTTCAATCCAAGATGGCCTAGAAAGTCTGCTCAAAACAAACAAACCACTACAAACAGTTCAAGAAGAAGCACACATGTATCCTGACTATGCTACAGGTACTAGTTACCCTAGTTTCAGTGGGAAACACTACAGAATGTTTAAAACAGTAGAAAAATAACAGTGAGACACAAAAACCATTTAAACAGCAGAAAATCAGCAAGGAGGCTCTAAAGAATGTTTTAAACAGTTAACAGTTATGTTATTTAAACACTTCTTGATGGGAAAACCAGAAGAAGCAGAACAGATAGCTTACAAACAGTGAAAAATATCAGTAAATGCTTAACAAATAGTGAAACTAACAATAAGCTTTGTAAACAGTGAAAGCAGCAATAAAATTTGATTTAACAGGCACAGTACAGCAGACAATTGCAGTATGACAGTGTAGTTTAGTACACAGTAAATAAATACAGTATAAAAGTAGGCTGCAGAAAATAAAAAGGTGCAATAAATTGTACAAATATGCAAAAAAGCAGTCAGCTTATGGTTTTCTGGAAGCACAGAAGCCTCTGGTTGTCTCAAATCATCAAGACTTAATCTCAAGGAAGCTATGGTGTTACACTCTTTAGTATGCAAGAGAAGGGCTCCAAAGCTAAGGAATCCTTTGGGTAATAAAGCTATCCCTGTAAGGAGTTTTATTCATGTTGCAATATAAGGTAAGATTTTTGCAGTGAGTATTCCTAACATTATCAGGTTTTCTGAGGTAGACAATATCTAGTAAAGGAAGAGCTTTCATAGCCTGAAAGACAGGATGTAGAACTCTGTTGTAAGAGTATGTAGAAAATGGGAGAAAAGGTGAAAGACTTTTTAACCTATTCAGATTATTTGATTTCAAGCTGGGATATGTGTCGGTGAGATACATACCAAATGGAACTTTAAATTCAATGGCCAGCATAATAAGAGAGGAATATAGGAGGCTTAGAGACCTCTGGATCCTGGTGATATATCTTAGGTAATGAACTTGACAATGAGAAAAGATTTTATGAATTTAACTGATACTTGATAATGAAAACAGAGCTCATTGTTAACAAACATGCCTAGATCTCTAATGATTGTACTGATCTTAAGAAGGGTTCTGTTTATGTGATAACCACTAATAAAGACATTTCTTAAATGTGTCTTTATATATATATATATATATATATATATATATATATATATATATATATATATTTTTTTTTTTTTTTGTGATAAATGTTATACCATTGAGAGAATACCAGGTGCTGGCTCTATCTTGCACTTTTTGGAGGAGAAATTAATGATGTGGACCCAGAATAGGGCCCCAATGGGCTCCACTAGTGACTAAGTCATTACATGAGAAGGTACCACCGATTCTCAGCTTCATGTTTGATCAGGAAGCCAGTTAGTAATCCACTGAATAATACAGAGGTTAATTCTTTAATCTGGGAAATTTCTCCACAATATCTGCATGGAGAATTGTATTAAATGTTAGGTGAATTGCAGATTGTTTAATGAAAAGCTACATAGCTACTATTAAAGTGGAATTTTGAAAATCTTGCAGCATTACATTCTTTTATCCAGCAAAATACTTTAGTTTTATAATATATACATATTGCATAGCTAAGCATGTTGCAGTCATTGTTGCATTGATAGGTTAGCTAACTTTGTTGACACTTTTTATAGTTCAATTATTTTAGGAAATGGATTATATTGGCAACTTGTGTCTCTAACAATAATTTTCTTGTCAAAAATGTTAAGTGATGATAAATGCGTTTAGCTAGGAGTCATATGCATATTAAAATAATGAGTTGCTTGTTTAGTAACTTTTTGGAGGCATGTGCTTTTCTGAATCAGTTCACTCATTATTTAATACATTAGTAATATGATTTGGTTGCTTGCACTTTACAGGGAAAAATGCGAGGTGGAACATAACGATTCCTAGAAAATCTGATTAGGTTACATTCTAATGAAAGATAAATGACTAGCAGAAACGCTGTTTCCACATATTTTAAAGGTTTCTTAAAACTTTAGTTCTTAATAAAACTTATTGTAAAGGGTTTTTTTTCCTAGTTTGGATAGATCATTGGGAAACAGAGGCATGTTGGAATCTGAGGTCTGAAAATAATGATGACAAGCAAAACAGCACGAATAAGGCGATGACTTACAGAGCAAGACATGCTTTTGTAGAACATTATCTGTAGGATAATCTGTCATCTGCGTAAGTTGAAACATTTTACTTTTCAACCAGCTGTATCTCAAGGTAGTGAATATCTGATAATACCATCGCATGAGTTCACATTGCTCATACCCTGTGAACAACTGCTACTTTTTCATGATTCACTTATTACTAAACAAAGTTTAGGATATACACCCTGTGAACATCTGCTACTGTTCCATGACTGCTTTTTTGCTCTAAAGGGGTCTAGTACTAGCTGTGCTAAGGAGTGGGAAAAGCAACAGGTGTGGTCACCTAGAAGGTAATATTATGTAATACACTTAGCACTATATGACTTGCTGTAGCTTTATATAATATATGTATATATATATATATATATATATATATATATATATATCTGTGTGTGTGTGTGTGTGTGTGTGTGTGTGTGTGTGCACAGATGTACTTTTAAACATCAAAGTATAGCAATATCGAATGGCAAAACATTGATCCAAAAGGATCAAAATGCAAACTATCGACCCCCCCCCAAAAAATGCAAACCTCATTTATTTTGCAGATAAGCAATCTCCCTTAGCTCTCTCCTCCCAAACCCCTAGCTGATTAGCTATTCCAACTCTAAGATCATGTAACAGAAGGGAAGGGGCAAATTTCCGCTAACGTTTGTGCCATGATCTCCCACAAAGTATCATTGGCAGAAGCGATCAATCAATATTCCATCACTACTGTTGGTGGTAAACACATTTGATACCATGAATGTTTGATTATATGGAATGTTTTCATGTAATTATGCACACACACACACACACACACACACACACACACACACACACACACACACACACACACACACACACACACACACACACACACACACACACACCACACGTGCACAGGTGCTTGGTGTGTGTGTGCGTTTTGAATGCCTATGGGTTCCTGAGCACACATGTGTATTAGGGGCTGTTTCATGTCAACTGTGTGGGAATATTTACTGATGTGAAATGCCTGACAAGCTGCTTCAGCTGTAGAATTTTTCTTTTGCCCCTTTTTGACATAAGGCACACTGTGTTTCATCTTCTCAATCCCCCGTGTCTTACAAAGTTGTTTGGTATTTCCTTATATACTCTTTAGCTTCTAGCCTCAGTGTAGCAGTTAATTAAGAAACTTTTCAGTCTGAATTATCACTTTATCTCTTCTAGCAATAAACAATCTCTTTTTCACTCAACTGGTTTACAAAAACTGTTTTCATAATGCAGGTTAAAGGTATCAGCATTTTACCTCTAATGTGCTACAGACTACAGAGAGGAGGAAAATGTTTTCCCAGTTGAATTGCCTCCATTTTTCAGTCTTCTTCTATCATGCTTTCTGTCTCGTCTCTAACATTTTAAGGTGATCTGTACAATACCTTTTTAGTGTGATACTAGAATCATGGACTACAATTGGTACAATGTAGTAATGCCAAGAGGAGTGAATAAATGCTCTATTGCAACTTAAGAAATACTGTACAAATTAAGGCCTAAAAAATATGGGCATGTAGACATTTAGTTTGCTGGCCATTGAATGTTATATTTATTGCCTTTCCCTCACTGATAATGAGATGCATGGGCACTTACAACTTTATACCTTCCTATGCAATATATATTTAAAATCCTGGTACATTCCTATGCAACATATATTTAAAATGCTGGGTTAGATGACTGAAATGGTTTGATGTGCATTTGAAATGCAAGGTTTGAGCAATAAAATGGATCTAAAGTTGAAAATTATATTTACAGTTTTGCTCTTTTTAATTTCTCCAAATCTTTTGGGTTTCTAATACCATGATGGGAATGGACCCCATTCCTAAGTCAAAGTATGATTAAAGTTCATGAAATTAGTATTGTTTCAATCTTTGATGTCATCCAGAAGTGCTCTCTGCAGCACCCGCAATGTGCCCAGTAATGACTCCTTCTCCAGTTTGTATGGAATTACATGTATTGGTAACATATCTAAATACGATTGTAAATTCTTTTTATAAGACCCATTGCTCCTACTATAATTGGAACGGTCTGGGTATATTTCTTCCACATTGCTCTTGTTTCTGTCTGCAAATCCTGATATTTTATGACTTTGTGTCTCTCTCTCTGCGCAAGACACTGTAGTCACTGGGTGTAGTGATTTCAATGATCAATGCTACTTTTGTCTTTATTTCATGGGCCACTATATCTGTTTTTCTCGTATCTATCTTTTGAACTGTTGGTAATGGGTGATCCCATGTGATGTAGACTTTATCATTTTCTATGATGCTTTGTGGCTCATGTTTCCAGTGTTTTTTTAGCTACTTCAATATTATAATGTTTGCACAATCCCCAATGCAACAGTCTTGCCACATTATTATGCCTTTTAGTATACAGTCCTTCTGCCTTTAGTATATCACAACCAGCAACAAAGTGTGCAACTGTTTCCAATTCTGTTTTATAAAATCTACATTTGTCTCTTCCTCCCACTTGTTCAATGCACCTTGTAAACCAATATGTACGTAGCCCACTATCTTGGGCCACCAATATTAACCTTTCATCTTTTGGTTTTGAATTTGCCTCTCCTTAACCATTCCTTTGTTCGATCCTGATCAACATGAGGTTTTTCCATACTATACCTGCAACTATAAAGTCTTTCGGCTTTTTCCAGTTAGGGGTCACCACAGCGGAACTCTGGTCCGCTCATGATTGGCAGTGGATTTTTATGGTGCCAAGTTGCCAGCCCGATGCCCAACCTTTAACGAAGGCACGGCCATTCACACTCGCACCTACCTACATGTCTTTAACGTCACTTGACCGCAAGGAGGACATGCAGACTCCACACAGAAGGTGCTCATTTTCCACATTTCTTGCCTTTTCATCTGATCCTTTACCTTATATTCTTTCTTTTGTTTTTGGCACATTCAGTTGCTGAATGATTTTTATCTACTTCTGGTTTGATTTTCATTCCCGCTTAACACCGATATACTTTTGTTAGACTAAAGGGAAGTCATCTTAGAGTTATTCTCCTCATGTTTCAAAACTTTCACTATATTTGGGTCTTGTGAGGTCACCAGAAATGGTTGCAGTCCCATGATTGCAGATCTATACATGTAATCAGTTTCAAGGAGGCCCATACCTCCTTTGGAATGGGAATATATAATCTTGGTATGCACTGATTTTTATAAATCTTTTGATGAGCATGAAGCATCCTTCTTGTTTTCCTGTCTAATCTATCCAACACCTTTTGGGGCCAGTGAATCACTCCAAAACTATAAGTTAAGACAAGAAGAGCAAATCACACCACAGAAGTTTTGCACACCATGTAGATGTATCACATCACAGGCAAAAAGGACATTCTAGAAGTCTAAGAAAATTAATAGCAATACCCGAATCAGAGCTGCAATGTCCAATGCTGTATTAAGGTTATGGGCCTAAAGAGTACATTTGTGAAATGGAAATAATGTGTCTAAGTTTTGACAGTAGCAGGTATGTATGCTGTAAACATGATCTCTATTGAGAATCACACCCAGGCCATGCATCTGCTAAAAAACAATTAGTCTGTTCTCCTCGTAAATGATAAGGAAGAAAAGAGAGGAAAATGAGGTACACAGACAATGGCATGTACCTGTATCATCTAATTGTTTGCCAGATCAAGCTTCTATCAACTTTCTGACATCCATTTTAGGACTGACTGCAAACACTTTTTAAGATCATTAAAATCTCTGTCAAAGAGTAAAAATAGTGCCTGCATCAGAGCAGACAACATACGAGGCTGCATTGTCATCAGTGATATGCATGCACTATTCAAGTCTCTACTTAAACTGTTCATCCTCAGCCTATACACAGGGTTTATGCATGTCATCAGTGACATGCATGCACTATTCAAGTCTCTACTTAAACTGTTCAACCTCAGCCTATACACAGGGTTTATCCTGATGCCTAGATAACAACAAGTGTGACTTCCCTACACAAGGGTAACCTCTCTACAGATCCAGGCAAATAGAGCCTATCAGCCTCACCAGCCATATATGCAAAGTCACGGAGCATATCATAGTAGAGCTCATGTATGCAGAAATGGGCAACTTAACTGTTCTCGACCCCAATCATTTTGGTTTTGTGAAGGGCAGGTCCTGTTTCCTGAACCTGGTATGCTTGCCTAGTACTGTTCTTGTGCTTCTATATTAGATAGGAGTGATAATACAATAAAATATTTAAAATGCACAAGTAGTGGATGTTAATAAAAAGCAGAGGTACATTCCTGGCAAAGAAGATAAACATCTATAAAAGATGTATCATAATCAAAATAGAATATACTAGACCACTGTATTAAAATAATGGACACTGAGACAATAGAAATGTTACATCTGGTATAACAAATAGTTTTAATGGTAAGCCCTAGTAACATCAGTAAGCATAAATCTATATTTATTTATTTCAGGATAATACATAAAAATGTCAACCTCACATAAATTTATTGAGATTGTAAATACTATATTGGATAGGTGTTGCTTATATTGGATGTACGGAAGCTGGCTCTCTCTTAAGAAAAAGTCCAGTAGTTTTGCCTTTACTTGTGATTGCAAAATAAAGGTTCATAGGTTCATAGGTAGGTACTAGGCTATCAGCTCAAGGGCCTACATAAGTGTAGCCAACAGGGTTCCCTGGCTTACGCCACCCAAGAAAGATATTTTCCTGTGCCACTGTCAAGCAGAGACACAGAAGTAATCCCCGGGGTGTATTTCCTATTTCCCATCCACTCATCAAGATTTTTCTTGAAGAGTGCTAATGAAGAACTTTGCTTGACATAGATGGGTAGCCCGTTCCAGAGTATGGGAAGTCTCTGGGACAGGAATCTATCCCTCTAGCATGTCCTGTTTATTGTGGTGACAAGGTTTAGGTCCCTAGAGCATGTAGCTCGGAGGGATTGGGATTTCTTTAGGTGTAGCATGTCCAACAGCTCTGAGTTTGACACAGCTTTATATGTTAGGCAGAGATCACCTTGGAGTAGGCGATATGCTACGGAGTAAAGCTGGAGTTTTTTTAGGCAGTCAGTGTAGGGCATTTGTTTGAGGTCAGTAATCCTCTTTGTGAGGTACTTCTGTGGCCTTTCCATCTGCTGCAGATGTCTTGTGAGGTACATTCCAAAAGGGGTGTTGTACTCTATAATGGGTCTAATGAGTGTCGAGTAGAGGGGAACAATGACCTCTTTTTTCCTGGATGAGAACCCTTTTATGATGAGGTGTGCCACGTAGAAGGACTGCCTGACTACTGTGTCGATGTGACTATCAAAGGAGAGACTACTGTCCACCTGGGTCCCAAGGTCTCTTATCACGCATTCGGTGTTAAGTAGATTGCTGCCTATGTGGTAGTTCATGTGTACATAGTTTTTATCAAAGGGGATGACACTGAACTTTTTGGCATTGAGCTTGAGGCCATGGCTCTGACACCAGACATCTGTCTCAGTGAGGCCCTTCTGTAGGATGTCCACATCATTTGGGGACTTGACTATGGCAACTAGTTTACAGTCACCTGCAAACTTCATTAACCAGAGGTCTTCTGTGTTAGCCTGTACTTCAGAGAAGTAGATACCAAACAGGAGAGGTCCCAGGATGGAACCCTTTGGTACTCCACTTGTCACTGCTTTGAGGTCAGATTTGGAGTCTGCAACTTTTACAGTGTGGGTTCCGTCAGTGAGCCAGTTGGCAACCCATCTTGTGACGTAGGGATTTATACCTAGTTTAGTGAGTTTAGCTATAATTCCAGAATGGGGGATGGTGTTGAAAGCCTTGGCGAGGTCAAGATAGGCTGTGTGACCCACCTTACCCTCGTCTACGGCTTTGGTGACTGCCTCAAAGAAGTCGTTCAGGTTCAGGAGGCATGATCTGCCTTTCACAAACCCAAACTGGGTGGGATCCAGAGTTTGGAGGTTACCAATATCTTTGTTTATGAGTTCCATGATGATATGTTCCATGGCCTTGCAGACCAGGCTCATCAGGCTAATAGGTCGATAGTTCCCAGGATCAGTGGTGGCTCCCCCTTTGTGGAATGGGATAACTGTTGCTGTGCACCATTCAGTGGGCACAAAGCCTGATGCGAGGCTATTATTGAACATGGTGCTTAAGTTGGGAGCCAGTTCATTCTGAAGTTCATGTAAAACGCAACCTGAGATGTTGTCCGGTCCCATGGATGCTGTGTTTTTGGCTTTAGAGAGTGCAGCTTTTACCTGCGTAGTTGTGATTACAGGGACTCTGCATTCTTCCTGTATAGATATGGGCCCTTTAGGGGGTGAGAGGGGAGTAAAGTTAGCACTGAACCTATCTGCCAGGATGTTGGTAATATCAGTTGGTTCTGTAATTTTCTTTCCTTTGTGCTGTAGCTCAAAGGAGATCTGGGTGTTGCCCTCAAGATTCTTGACATGGCTATAGAATGCTTTGTGGTTGTCCTTGGAATTAGTGGCAATTTTGCTTTTGTATCTAGCTTTGGAGGATCTTATAAGGGATCTCAGCTTCTTACTGAGGCTGACCAGGGAGCTCCTCCACTCATGGGATTTTACTCTCTTTTGCATCAGTTTCTTCCTTCTGTTGTACGGTTTGTTTATGGCAGGGGACCACCAGAGTGGCTTCCTTTTTTTGGAGGATAGCATCATGGTTCTGTTTGGGATAGCATGATCAATGCACTTGAGTAAGTGCTTATAGAGTGCATTTGTGTAGGATTCAGCAGTTGTAAATGTATTGTTCATCTGCATGGGTGTCATGAAGTTCACCACTTCTGTCTTAATAAGCATGAAGTTGGCTTTGGAGAAATTTTTTAATGTGGTTTCCTTAATGGGGGGTGGGAGCGAGATGTGGATATTAAGGGTGATTAGCTTATGGTCGGATCGGACCAATGGTGGGGGTGTGGATAAGTTGATCCAGGGCATTGGAGTTTATGAATTCCAGAAAGCGTTGAGCTAAGGAGTTGGTACATGAGTAGATTTCCCAGTTTATGGTGGGGTAGTTGAAGTCACCCATTATTAGGGTGTTTAGTTGAACCCTAATATTTTCCATTACATCAAGAAAAGAGGAGTGGAAATCCTGGTGCATGGTGGAGGATCTGTAGCAAGCTAAAATTTGGATTGCAGTTTTGCCCAGAGTTAGTTGCACTTTAATAACCTCGGATGCATTATGCTGAGCAACTAGCCTGGAAGTGTGGATATCCTTAATGAATATGGACACACCTCCACCTTTGGTGTTTCGGTCCAGGTGAGAAAGATTTACTGTTGCTGTAGGAGTCCATTCTCCCTATAGAAAAACATTGATGGTTAATAAATGGTCCAGAGAACAAGGGAAAAACAGGCTACTGGTCAAGGATGAATCACCAAGAAAATCAAGGAAATGAAGGTTGATGAATTATGTATGAACCAGTTTATATGGCTATGTCCCTTTGACACTTAAGTGGCTTTAATTGTCTGTGTAGAAATCCAAACTAAAGTTCAAAACTAAACATTCTTGAAGGATCTGTTAGTTGAACTCAAGAAAGAGTAGGTAGATGAATTCTTCTGATGCTCATTCTTCATAGTGGATGAACTCTACTCTATGGAATTTGTCCTAGCCAATATTTTTTTTTCATGTACCTACATAATCTTTGACACTTCTGTTTAATGGCCACGATACGTGGACCAAAGAATTCTATTATATTTACTGTTCATACTTGTGGCCTATAGTGGATTATATAGGGAACACCAATTTGATTTTAGAATGCAAGGAGTCATTGTAGCAGATCAGTTTGGTTGCAGACAGAGCCCCTGGTCTGAACGAATGTATTAATATTAAGTGTTTTTTAGCATTAAAATAACATTCAAATCACAATAATATGGTGATGTTTTTATATTAATACATTTTTATGAAGCTTTGACATTCTAAACTGTTTGGAAAACAAGGCATTTTTTTATTTTTATGGCATGATTTTAAACCTTTAATTTAAAGTATCATGAAAGTCATGTGATGTGTGATGTAACTTATAAGAGGTGTGTTTTGAGAGGGTAACTTTTTTCTGAAGAAGCTCATGAAGAATAAATTTGAATGAAAGTACTAAAAAAATGTGTTCGCTCCTTCATTCCATCTACAGCTTTTGGTTTGCTTTTGATTAATAAGCTATTTGAGAGAGGTTTTATTCTATTTGGGAAGAATAAAATGCTGTTACCTGTTGCTGTTCTGTATGATTTTGAGAAGAATGGGGAAATTTTCTAGCCCAAAAGCAATGGATTAATTTTTAACTTGTGTTGTCTAAGTGGAGGGAGAAGGAGAGAGAGAGAGAGAGAGAGAGAGAGAGAGAGAGAGAGAGAGAGAGAGAGAGAGAGAATGTCTCCTGTTAAAGTCCTATGTTTTTAAATGCATTAGTATTTTCCATAGAAGTATTACTGTGATCAGTGCCATGCAATGAAGAGGAAGGTTTCCTTGGTTTCCATCTGGTACAGAAAAGCATAGTTTTTGTTTTGGAGGGATCAGTTTGAGTGATACATAGCACCATATCATCTGCATAAAGGAAGACTGGAATATGGGGAAGATCTAGTGAAAGCTTGTTGACACAGATTGTGAAAAGGAGTGTGGCAAGTATAGATCTTTGTAGAACACTTTGTTTTAGTTTGGCTAATAGGGAGTGGGGAAGACTGGACTTTGACACTAAAGTACTGGTTTGACAGATAACATTTAAACCCAGAAGAGCATTAGTGCTGATGCCTGTATCAGGTAGGTAGAACAATAGCATGCAGTGATCTACTATGTCAAGTGCCTTGGTGAAGTCAATGAATATGGCACATGTAAGTTGAACTTTGTCTATACCTAGAAGTATGTTGTCACTAAGAGTCCATAAGGCAGTCTATTCTCCAGACCAAACCAAAATCCATTCTACTTGATGGGGAGTAGGCTGTTGTTCTGACTGTACTGAGAAATTTGGATGAGAATGATTTTCTGCAGAAATTTACCAAGGGAGGGGAGGATAGGGATTTCCACATACGTGATGTATCTGTTACAATAGTAAATTATCAAGGATGGATGTCATCTGTTCCTGGAGGACTGTCAGATTTCAGTTGTTCAATAAATGGTTTTATGTCTTTGATAGTGATATTGATTTTCTAAAAAATTTAATTGGGAAATGCAGGGAGGTTGGGGTAGGGGGTGATTTGAATTGTTGCTTTGGATTGTAGGCTGTTTAGTAAATTTTGAGAGAAAGTCTGAAAGTGAGAATATGAGTGAGGTGCTGTGAGAGGCTGTCTGGTTGGTGCTATATCCTATCTCTAAAGAATAATTTCCTTAGACAACTATTTGTTATGCCAACATTTCCATTAAAGTACTATGTAAGGAATTTTCAAAATCTGTGAAATCATTACATTCTCAAAAAACATGTCCCCAGTTACCTCTCTTCCCTATCACACTTCCAGCATTTGCTATCTACTTGAGTAAGAAACTTGATGTGGTCTTTACAAATATTGCCTCTACCTATCTCCCCCCCACCACCAGTCTCCTTCAACAGTAAAATACTCCATAGATTTGTGGCATTTATTCTCAGAATAACCATATCTCCTGCAACCGATGTGCCCATATTCAAGGACTTCAAAAGCATGAACCTTATACAATTACATGATATAATATACTTTACATATGGCATTACCACTGTTGACCCCTCTAACACAGCAACCAACTTTACTAAGGTGCTTATGCCCACTTAGAACTAACAGTCCCACTAAAGATAAATATGATGGAAAATTTACAAAGTTACAAAGACATACGTCTGGAGCATTTCTCCCCAGGCCTCCACTGAAAATTGGCTTTGTTCCAAGTCAGACTTTCCTGGTTAGCAAATATTAAATAACAAATAAATATTTTAAAAAAACAACTCCAGTGGTGAACTGACATAACTAAACTTTATAAATGCAGAAAAAACTCCTTAAGTTGTACAGCAATGCTATAACTCCTCAGAATGAGAATAGTATAAAATATCACAAAAAATTGAAAAGCACTGTATTGACAAGCAAAACAATCCCTGGATGGAGATTAGTTTCTGAAAGGAATGATAACTACAAGCCCTTCTTTAGGTATGTCAGAAAAAAACAGAAATGACACTTGAAATTGCTCTAAACTTTAGCTTAATGTGGATCCCCTACTCAGAGAACAAGGATGTTGGAAATATACTAGCAAATAAGTTCACCACAAACTTTACCCCGAAACCCCTATGTAAGCACCACTCATTCCAGATTCCCTTACACCCTATAATCACTAAGGAACATGTTTTTAAGTTGTTATAACACAATTCTTTGCATTGACAGAATGGAGATGAAAAAAAGAAAGGAAAGAAAAGAAAAATAAGAACTACATAAGAAATTATACCATTTGTTGGGCTGTATTCTTTATTATTACTGTCACTCCACACAATGGGTTGCATTTGTGGCAAAAAAAAACTGATCTATATATACATCTCAATTAACATTTTGTTTCAATTTTGTGCCTATAAAACCACAGTAAAGCTTAAAACATCATCTGGGTCACACTGGAAGTATAACAATTTTACAATTACATAGTGCATACATTCTTATCTGGATACTCAGATCCATTCTTCTAGATTTCCTGCACAGCACTACAAATTATTATTTCATAGAACTTCCCACGGATAACATCCCTGTTCAGTGTTTTTGTGCCCCATAAAACAGCTAGGTAACAGTACACAGAATCTTTCCGGTTGACACAAAACTGGCTTTCAAGTAAGTTCTGGTACAGGAAACAGATTTTATGGGGATGAGTTTTCAGAAACATCTAGTGCACAGTGAAATTTATGCAAAATACCATGAAGAGTGGAAATACCCTTGCAGAGGGAATTTCATAGATAAAGTATATTTTTGGTTGTCTTTTCTTCAGTTTGTGTTTAAAAGTTGGTATCCCACAATTCCATGGGAGTGGGCATGGTTGCATAATTATACATGCACAGTTTATGTTAATCAGCATACAGACTTTTGGATTTTTGTACCTATTTTTCATGGGCCATTGGCCAGATGTTTGATGACTCCAGGTTGAGAAGTATACACGGCACACAACTCTTAATTAAAACAGGTAGTTTAAACAAAAGATAGTAAGTGCTAGTTACAGTCATTAAGCGTGCATATACCTCTCAACTGTACAGATTTTTGCAGAATGTCCAGATGTTTGCCTCATATTTTGGATACCTTTTTGATAAAATTGTATTTCTCTGCCAAATTACTGGCAAATCATTACAAACTGAAGTTAGAAAATAATGACAGACATTTGAGTTTCAGACTTCATACCTTTCAGACAATTCATGCTAATGCAAAACCTGTTATTATATCCACTTTCTAAGTTTGTAAGTGCAATATTTAGCAATTATCTCTTTTTTTGGGCCTTTATCCCAGTTTTCTTTACGGCTTTGTGCCGATTTCTTGCTCTAAGAGGTTGAGAGGTATGAATGTGTATCAGGAGAGTTGCACACCATGCTGCACTGTCTAAACTTGATTAAAAAGTAATGGAAAAAATGGGAGTGTACCTTGGACTATGGTGCAACAAACCAGTAGAAAGCAAAAGACATAATAATGGATGCAAGGGAGGCCTGTGATAGCAGGTGAATGCACTCTTCAGCAGAAACATGTAGAAAGACAACTGCTAAGGCATTAATGGCAACATACATGCTCAGCTGTGACCCTGGTGCACACATACATCCATATAAAGCCATGCACATACTAATGGATGTGGAAAATGTATGTGACAGCCTATATGTGTGCACATATATACTGCAAATACACCTCCTGCAGCAGTGACTCAGTAACTTGGTCTGTTACTCACCTTACAAACAGTACATTTTGCCACACACAGTCCTGGGTTCAAATCCGGTGGTGTGTAGAAGTGAAAGTACAGTATTGCGAAGGCACATTTAAGTGAGTCATGCACTCTTTATCCACATGATGAATTGAAAATGAAATGTCTGCTTTTTACTGATGGAAGTCACAGGCCTGCAGGTAGGAACACACTTCACATATCCCTATAGCAAAACTATATGTGCATAAAGTGTCACATCATTCATTAATATGCATTCACAGAGGATGTCAATGCAGGTACTGAAAATGAGGGCCACTAATATCAGAGTGCAGCACACAATCCTTCTGAAGTCACTGCGCAGATTATAACAGCTGCACAGCTAACATACACATTGGAAGACCCTGCTTGTAACAAGGCCTGTCCTCAAACATGCTGCAAATTACTACCAGTCTGTAATATGTGGCCTGGCAGTTGCACAAATGGTGGACATATTCTTATATTTATACCCCATCTTACTCAAGGACATACCAAACATGTTGACTAGTACACTGTTAGTGATACTGTTAACTAACATACTCACCCTAAACACATGCCTTAATTGGAGTGGAAAGGGCAGCCTCACTCTGGCTCCTCCTCTACAACAAGACTGACACAGCTAACACAGTTACTACTACAGCTTGTTGTCCTCCAAAGTGTTCATACTCTCTGCCTATGTCTATTACCTGCAGCAGCAGCTGTAGCCTGTAGCACACATATCTCTATGTAAACGTTCCTGCTACAGACCTACCCTCTGTGATGATGTAGTCTCCTCACCCCAGTAATGTCTAGCACAACATATCAGAAAGGGGCCCTAATCTACGTGAAGGCCTTATATATTTTACAGTGGTTGCATGTCATTGGCTGATGATAGTGCAAATCAGCTGTGTTTGCTGCAATTAGCATTTCAGACCCACAGATTGGTTTAGAGGCAATCACCTACTGATGAGAAGCATGTTTAAAAGGCAAGCAGCTGGCTATGGGGAACCATTCTATATAAGACTTTCCTCACACACAGTATGCCTTTGTGAAAACTTTACTATCACCACATATCAACAGAGGAGCACTGCACTCCATCATGTATGTAAAAACAACCAAACCAAAAACCACATCCAGAGGAAGCCTTAATAGGCAAAAATAGTAAAATGAAAAAAAGGCTTCCACCACAACGAAAAGTTCACTGAGAAGTTCTGTTAAAATGTAGGCTTTAATAAAACGAAGAAATAAAAAGCACAAATTGTGCTGTTCAAGCTGCAGGTCAAACAGGATAAGCGCTTTCAGTTAAAAAACTTTCTTCAGATCCTAGTGTGTAGACCTGACTTCCAATCACATACAGCAATCAGATGCACGCCTTCCTTAAGCCTCCATTTTAATTCTTAATTAGGCTTCTCTCTTTCAAAATAGGTTTAATAGGAACTACTCTGTTGAACCCTAGAAGTAAATTAGCTCTCAGGTTCATGATCCATTTGCTTTCTTCCTTTTCAGTTTTGTTGACAATGTCTCCTCCTCGGAGATTAGTAGTCACATTTGAGATAACCATAAAGCTAAATGAATGCCCTGGATTTTCAGACACATGTCCATATAGGGCATTGGTTACCACTTTATTCTTGATGTCTAACAGGTGGCGAAGTATCGGTTCCTTAAACTTTCTATTGGTCTTTCCTACATAATAGGCTTGGCACAAATTACAAGTGCCAATGTATATACCATTCTTGGTGTTGCAGTTAGCAAAACCAGAGTACTTATAGCATTTGTTAGTTACCGGATGAACAAAACTGTTGGAACATTTAATGTGGCTGCAAGCTTTGCAAAAGCCACCTTTCCAAGTTCCTAACCTATTTCCTCCTTCTGTACTCTGCTTGTTAGGTATTCCATCATAGTTGCACAATAAATCCTTTAAGTTCTTCTTGTTTTTATAACCAAACTTAGGTGTTTCCCCTACTATTCTCTTAATTTTACTGTCAGCAGTTAAGACTGGCCAAAATTTCTTGATGGTTTCATGGACATCAAAGGAGTCAGTGCTGTAGGTCATCATGCATCTGAGACTGTTGCTGTTTCCACCTTTCTTCACATCACTCTGCTTCCGTTTTGAGTAGTACGGTTGCCCTTTGTTGTATCGAATGGACATTGCTTTGCCTTTACTCATGACTAATTGTTTTTCATTATAGCCTCTTGAAGCAAAATTCTGTAAGAGTTTGTCTTGTTCCTGCAGAAAATCATCATCGTCTGTACAGAGCTTGGATATCCTGGTCATAACTGATTTTGTGTACAACAGGATGCAGATGGGTGAATAGACTTATAGGGAATAGGGATTACAGCATTAAGCATGTCTTAGACCTGTGATAATGACATGTCATTGATCTCCTGCTTATACCTACACAGAATGTACAATACATCAAGGGTGCATTGTCATTTGTCATTGTGGCACACTGGTCTCGTTGGACTGTCCCTTTATAGCGATTGTATCAGCACACTTCTATTTTAGTGGAACTGTTCTTATGACATATTATCTGGGGTTTGCCCATAGGGGACACACCACAGTAGACTCGGGTGTTGGGTGTATGATCATACAGCAGTATCTGTCATGGCATACATGGGAATAGCTGACTATTGCTACTATCACAGTTGTATCCACACATGTAGTATGTTTGCACACTGTGAAGTATGACATGTATGAGCAAGCAGTGGATAGTGCCAGTCATTTTGTCCCTGCTGTATCTCTACACAGTGCACTTCCATGTATGTGATCCTGTAATGTGTTTCCTTTTTGCTGTCTTTCAGGAATCATGTACCCTAGATGCCATGCACCCTTCTCTGATGCAGAAAATGAAATTATACTGGAAGGACTAAGGTAACATCATCACATCTACTCTCCAGGTGGAGACAAAACAGGGAACAGCAGGCTGCATTGTGGGCAGATCCTGTCTGTGATGTGAACTGCATGGGCCATCAGGGCAGGACATATGAGCAGGTTTGGCATCGTGCAACAGACATGATCAATACTGCATTATGAAGGGCAGCAGATATAGGTTCATAGGTTCATAGGTTTATACTAGGCTATCTGCCCTAAGGCATTTATAAGCCTAGCCCAAATTTTTGTGGCTTACGCCACCCCTTATATGAAAAAATACTGTGCCCATTAGTTTGTTGTGCCTCTGTCCAGCAGTGACACAGATATGATTCCCGGGGTAAACCTATGATCTCCCATCCACAGGTCTAGATTTCTCTTGAACAGAGTCAGCGAGGTGCTCTGCCTCACATGGACCGGGATTTTATTCCACAGCATAGGAGTCTCTGGTGATAAATCTATCCCTCCAGCATGTCCTATTTATATCCGTGCTAAGGTTTAAGTCACTTGCTCTAGTGGTTTTGGTGGATTTGGATTTTTTGAGGTGGAGCATGTCCATTAATTCCGGGTTGGACATGGCCTTGTATGTCAGGCACATGTCACCTCTGAGCAGATGGTATGCGACTGAATAGAGCTGGAGTTTCTTCAATCTGGCAGCATATGACAGATTTTGGAGTCCTTTTATCCTTTTGGTGAGGAACTTTTGGGGTCTCTCCAATTGCTGCAGATGTCGGGTGAGATACATCCCGAATGGGGCATTGTACTCGATCATTGGTCTGATAAGTGAAGAGTACAGGGGAACAATGACCTCACTAGATCTGGATGTGAATCCCTTCATGATCAGGTGGGCAATGTAGAAGGTCTTTCTAACCACTTTAGCAATGTGAGTGTCAAAGAAAGGCCACTGTCAACCTGGGTCCCCAGGTCCCTGATAACCTCTTCTGTGCTTAGTGGATTGCCACCTATATGGTAGCTTGGGGTTACCTTGTTTTTCCCGAAGGGTATGACTATACATTTTTTGGCGTTTAACTTCAGGCCATGGCTCTGGCACCAGCTATCTGTTTCCGTGAGTCCCTTCTGAAGGATATCCGTGTCCGATGCACTTTCCATTATGGCGTCCAGTTTGCAGTCGTCTGCAAACTTTGTCAGCCAAAGTCCTCCCATGTTGGCCTGTACTTCTGAGAAGTAGATGCCAAACAATAGGGGGCCAAGGACCGAGCCCTGTGGGACACCACTTGTGACTGGCTTGGAGTCTGACACAGCGCCAGCAACTCTAACCCTGTGGGTTCTGTCCTTAAGCCAGTTTGCAACCCATCTTGTGACATATGGGTTTACATTTAAGCTGGTAAGTTTTTCTACAATACCGAGTGGGGTATTGTGTCGAAAGCCTTTGCAAGGTCAAGGTAGGCTGTATGGACTGCCTTTCCCTCATCAATGGCCTTGGTGACTGTTTCGAAGAAGTCGACCAAGTTCAAAAGGCATGATCTTCCCTTGACAAAGCCAAACTGGGTCGGGTCCAATGTCTGCAAGTCCCTATATCTTTGTTTATGAGCTCCATTATGATCCTCTCCATAGCTTTGCAGACTAGACTTGTTAAGCTTATGGGGCGGTAATTACCAGGGTCCGTGAGGCGCCGCCTTTGTGGAGTGGGACCACAGTTGCCGTCGCCACTCCTTGGGCACGTATCCTGTGGTAAGGCTGAGATTAAACAGCTGCCTTATGTGCGGGTTTAATTCCTCATTTAGCTCGTGTAGCACACAGCCGGGGACACCATCCGGTCCCATTGATGCTGTGTTTTTAGCTTTAGCGAGCAGCTTTCACCTGCGCATTTGAGATGTCCGGGAGGCTACACTCGGCTGCGATAGTTATCTCTACTTTAGGGGAGAGGGGTGAAGTTTGCACTGAACCTGTCTGCCAGTATGTTGGCAATGTCTGTGGGTTCAGTGATTTTTGTATCATTTTGGACTAATTCTGAGCATATCTGGGAGCTTCCACCCAGGTTCCGAACATAGCTGAAAAAGGCCTTATGATTGTCCTTTGAATCCATGGCAATTTTTCTCTCAAAATTGGCCTTAGTTGATTTTATGAGTGCTCGTATTTTTTTACTAATAATGATCAGGGGTGACTTCCCTTTTATGGATTTTGTTCTATCATGTAATAGCTTTCTCCTCTTATTGTAAAGTTTGTTAATGGCTGGGGTCTACCAGACTGGACGTTTGCCCTTTGTGGAAAGAGTCTTGGTTTTATTTGGGATTGCCTGATCCATGCAGTCCTGGAGGTGTTCATAGAAGGCATTTGTAAGGGCTTCATAGCTTGGGTTGTGGTTTCCTCTGGCTCAGGGGCCTTGAAGGATACCACACCAGTCTTGAGTAGTGTGAAGTTTGCTTTAGAGAAGTTCTTCACTATGGTCTTTTTTGTTTGGGGTGGGGGCGGGATGTGGATTTCCAGTGAGATTAGTTTATGATCAGATCTCACTAATGAGGGATATACTTCCGGTGTGGAGCATTTTGTCTCCATGTTTGTGACAATGAGATCTAGTATATTTTCTCCTCTCATGGGAACAGTGACTAGCTGTTCCATGGCATTTGAATTTATGAACTCCATGAACCGTTGGGCTAGAAAGTTAGGGCTTGAGTAATGTTCCCAGTCTATATTCGGGTAGTTGAAGTCACCCAATATGATGGTGTTTGGAGATACATTTATACCCTCCAGTGTCTTCAGGAAGGCTGTCTGGGGTTCCTGAGTTTGAGAGGGTGGCCTGTAGCATGCTACAATTTGTAGAGCAGTTTTGCCTATGGTTAGTTGCACCTGGATGGTTTCGAAGCTTGTGCGTTGCCACCAACCTGGAGGTGTGGGTATCCTTTATGAATATGGATACACCCCCTCCTTTTGTGGTGTGGTCCGGGTTTTGGGGCCGGAACGCATGAGAGGTAAAACCTAATTGTGCCGGGGTGCTCTCAGGAGCCTTGAACCAGGTTTCAGTTACAGCACAGACATCGATGTTCTCCATACTGAGAAGGGCCTCGAGTGCGTGCATTTTGAGATTTAGACTTCTGGCATTGAGCAGCATTACCCTCAGTTTCTTCCCATTTTTGTTTTCTAGGGTGGTAGGTTTAGAATTTGAGCCTTGCCTAAAAAAGGCACTATGGGGGTGGCAAGAGCCTTAGCCAATATCCGGAATCCCAGGGGTGACAGGTGCAAGCCGTCCCTTGCGAAGCAGCGTGGCTTGTCAAGCATGTCATCCCAGGCAGACAGACACTGGATCCCCTTTGAATGACACCAGACATTAAGCCAATTGTTAAAGCTGATCATCTTGTCTCTATATTGTGGCATCATTCTTGGTGAAGGAAGGATACTGCTCAGGGTTAGGGTCATACCTGCCTGGGCTACATAATCAGAGAGCTCCTCTATGTCTCTTTTCATGTAGTCCAGGGAGGTACGTCTCAGGCCGTTCACACCAGCATGGACAATGACGGTGTCATATTTGTACTTGCCGTGGAGTGACCCGAGTGCTTGTGTTATGTGGTGGATTCTAGCGCCCGATAGGCAGCTTACTGTGACCCTCTCCTTGTTCAGCCTGGTGAGTGGGATGTTAGTGTGTCTGACTATGGAGTCACCTATGACAAGTATGTTTGGTGTTGTATTTGGCCTTAAGGGCTGTGACTGCTTTGCACACTGCTTTTGTGGTTTATGTGTTGCTTGTGGGGTGTCTTGAGGTAGCAGTTGTTTGGGTGTCTGCTTTGGAGGCCTCTGCTGTTTAGGTAAATTTTACTCAGAGCCTCCAGTATGTCTTTGTGTGTTTATGTGTTTGATTCAGTGGAGTGGTAGCATTATGTGAGGCTGGTTTTGTGGTGTGTGTAGTTGCCTTCTCCTCCTGTCTGGTCTTGCCAGTCCTGAGTTGAGAGAGCTCAGCCTCCAGTTTGGCTAAATAGCTGCATCTCTCAAGTATTTGTGTTATGTGGGAGGAGGAGAGGGTTGTCTGTGTACATGAGGCAGTTATAACATTGCCTCAAGATTCCCAGATTCACCAGATGGACCGGAGAGGAGATTGACAACTGACCTTTGGACATGCTAGAATAATATTGGGAAATCCTTAATTGAAAACAAGGGCCAGTGGGGAGTGAGGGTGTAGTGCTTTTAATTTTTAGTGCTGACTTATATAATTGCTTTAGTGAGCAAGTGCCAGGTAACTTGAGTGCAATGTGTTACAAGTAACTAAATGCAAAACGACAAACAGTAACTTTCTTTCAAGTGAAACAAGGAAATAAGTACAGTAAGCAATGCAGATATCACTAGTGATCCACAGAAGCGCTGAGAAGTTGCGTATTAGGTGGAATTAGCTTCCAGGGAAATAACAAGCAAACAAACAAGCATATAAACAAAGCTAGATTCAGCAGGCCTGGATCTAGTCTATGCTAGAGCAAACAAGGTGAACCAATTTCAGTAAGATACAGTTCAAATATTCAGGCATTATAAACCTTTAACCAGAAATTCCCAGCTCAGAAGGGCAGAGTCCAGCCTCTTCTCCCACAAGAGTGCAGACCACGAACCTTCTTAATGTACAATAACTGGCCTGAAGCCCAAGTGCCTAAACCAGAACTAATACACTTGGACACTGGGCTCTCAATCAGCAGTTCCCAACTTAGAAGGATAAAAGCTACCTGTCCTGCCACCACAGTGCTTGCCACAAACCTTCCTAATGTAAAACAACTGGTCTGAAGCCCAAGTGCTTAATCCAAAAGACTTGAATGATAGCTACACTTTAATCAAGTTACAACCAAGCAGTAATAAATACCATTGAATACTTTAGAGAATGTCTGGATTAGTGCTCAAGTTACACAAACAAAGCTAGATCCAGCAGGCCCGAATCCAGTCTATGCCACAGCAAACAAGGCGCACCAACTTCAGTAAGAAACAGTTCAGATATGCATGCACTATAAGCCTTTAACCAGAAATTCCCAGCTCAGAAGGGCAGAGTCCAGCCGGATCGTGATGCCACCAGTGGAGGGCCTGCAGCGGAACAACCAATCTTAGCCACTGAGGAATTCCTGGTGAACCTAGGCACACATGACAGCTTCCAGGAATCTATCACACTATACATCATGGAGGTGGGTGCCACAGTTTCCACAGCACAGGAGCATGCAGGTAGGCTTATTGTTATCAGCATTTTAATACTGTAGCAGTCAGTGTGTCAGTCTGTACACACTTTTATGTGGGTGTCAGGTCTTTGCTCTTAGCGGGGGGGTTAATCTCAGTTGTACTCTCATACTCAGAATGTGACCAATACAACAAGTAACACAGTACCTACTGTAAATGTGCAATGTATGGACGTATTACCTGGTTGTGCTGCAACTTGCATTGGTACTGACATTACCTCACCCTCAACTTTTCACAGGTCTGTCAGGTATTGGCCAAGGCTGTGGTCCTGCTCCTGGTAAGCATGACACTGTTTTGTTAAGGAACACTTATATTCTATTAAAGTTAGGGGCCTGAATAATGTCCTATTTAAACATACATTCTTGTGTAAACAAAGTAGAATGTTTTTATTTTCCAGTTTGGAATAGGTACCTAAGGATCTTAGAATATGCCACGGTGGTACGGCGGTAGCATTGTTACCTCACAGCAAGAGGTTCTCCCGTTCGATTCTCAGTGCCTTCTGTGTGGAGTCTGCATGTCCTCCCCGCGGTTGGGTAGCATTCAAAAGACATGCATGCGTAAATGGGCGTGCCTTCGTTGAAGGTTGGGCGTCGAGCTGGCACCTCAGCTTTTCGTAAAAAAAGATCTACTGCCAATCATTAGCAGACCGGAGTTCCGCTGTGACAACCCCTTAACAGGAAAAAGCCGAAAGACAAACAACAACCTAAGGATCTTAGAGAGAGGAATCACAAGAGTGTAGTTGAACAAAATGAAACACTTTGGCAATGACCGTTAAGAGCAGATAAGCCTCCTGGTTTAAATGAGGCAATTATTCTAAAATGCCTTTTAAAAAAACAAAGGTTGAAAGGAATATAAATTAAGCAGTGAAACGTGTATTTCAATATATTTGTTAAGATATGTGTACTGGGTTTTTATGTGTTGTTTTATCAAGTATAGTTTCATATTAATTAATTAAAAGGTACATTTTACTGGTCAAGTGTTACTTGATTTACTTGCAGTGATTGTTATAAAGGTCTTGAGTTGAGTGCGAATTTTGTTTTGAGGAAGTCTTTTTTGGATGAAAAACTGCTAATCCAGTTGTGGGCCTTTGTTATTATGAGTATTGGTAGATTTTTTTTTGTACACAATCATGCAGGTATTCATGTACCGCTTTTTCTTTCTTATCACAGGTGATCAGGGAGGATTGGTGTATGTCCCCTACACAACCTGATGTCAGTGTGTCTTTGGACTCTGATGATGATGGTGTCCACAATGAGGCACTGTTGGGGGTGTCAGGGGCTGAATCTGTTCCAGAGGTTAATATCCCTCTTCTGCCTTCATTGTCACTGTACACAGTCAGTACGTCCACCCATACCCAGCCCATGGAGGCCACGGATATTGGACAGTCAGAGGGTGGGGACATTGAAAAGGAAAGTGTGGCAACTATGGCTCCAGTGAGTGTAGACACTGGTCAAAGCCAGACAGCTTGCAAGGTTCCACACAGGCAGATTGACAGGGTTGCATGTTGGAGGCCTGCTGTCTGTCCACCACTTGTTGCAGGTGTCACATCATGGGTCACTCGGCAGATGTTTTGGGCCATTATGGAGGCACAGGCTTGCTCTGAGCAGAACACCAGATGTATGCTTAAGGTTATGGATGCAGCACAGTCTGACATCTGTAACAGCCTCCACTGCATTGGGAACACCCTGGATTGGTTGACTAATGCAGTGGACAGAAGGTGGGCTAAGACAGTGTTTGTCTTGGACTGCACATTGGCTGTGCTGGAACATGTGGTTGGAGTTAAGCATTGGACTCATGGAAGTAAGTCAGCAACCCCATCTACTGAGAGTCCACATGACTGTGCACAATCACACTCCCATAGTGGCAGTACATCCAGTGCTATAGAGGGGAGTGTGCTGTTCACTCCATGATGTGGCAGGCCATGGGCTCATTGTCATGGGTGTTCCCATGGTGGACATGGTCCCACTAGACAGCAGTCACCATCAGCTACTAGCACCGCTTCTGACCTTCGGCATGGAGGTGCCAGTGCAACTCCTGGCAGAGCCAGTTCCTGTGTTCAGGGCCGGAGACGGTGAACTGTCAACTCTACCATGTACGGTCAAAAGCTGTTCAACACATACACACATGTAGGGCTAGCACTGAACTTGACTGTGTACATGCACACACACACACATACCACTGTCAAATGCAGGTCACCTACAGACACACACGGCACCTTTCCATGGTCCATCTTACCTGCTTCCCTTCCTGACTCACACACATGCTGTCAACCTTTTGGGTCAGCCTAGGACTCATGCACCCCCACACAACACCCTCACCACATCCCTGTCATCCTCACCATCGATGCAGGGAAATGAAGCTATGTGTCTGATGCACAGGGTGACTATATTAGTTAAGATGCACTTGTGTTATGCAGTGTTGTTTTGCCATGCCACTTGTAATGGCTACTGAGAAATACTGTATGCTGACATTTGTCATGAGAACATCACATATTTTTGTGTACCTTATGTTGTATGATGCAATGGCTGTATACTTACACAAAGAAAGGTGTGTCACAGATCTGTTTATGTTTCTGTTGGGATAATCAATGGATACACAGTGGCAATAAAACAGCACAGGATGGCATGTCAGTACAGCACAAATATGTCTTCAGCAAGGTACAACACTATAAGTTCATGGATGATAGGTTCATATGTGTATAACAGGCTAACAAGGACAATGGCAGTATTCAGCATACTCGTAAATCTCTAATTTGTGAACAGGTCTGCTACCCATGATAAGTGTCACCAGGGTTTTGGGAACACACACATCTACAAGCATGTATTAGTCCTGTCATGGATATGTGGGAGGTATACAGTGGGATCTGACACCTACCTGTATGAAACCATACACATCCCCTCCAAAGCATTTAGGAGACAGACTACACATGTATGGTTGTGACACAGACTCCATAGTACAGGTGATCTACACCATATATTGGAGTACCATGGAACCTGTGTGGCTGCTACAGGTGTATGATATGCCTGTATAGTGACATAGCAAGGGAGCCATTGTATACAATGATAGGTGTGATGACTGCCACATTCAGTATAGCAGTGACAGTTTGAGATGTACATCCCAAACCTGTCAGTATAGGTTGTACAACAGTGAATGCATCCCCACATCTTACCGACTAATGAGATACAAAAGCTACATTACTGTCTGTCCATAACCCATGTGTAATGGCTTAAATGTGTGCGATGTGCAGACACTACAATAATTTGGAGGGTTGGATGATTTCCCACAAGATAGTATTGTGCAGTCATTGGCAGTTAGTCTTTGTCAGTGGCTCAGAGTACAACTGACTGTGTCTTAGGCTATCCTGGATAACTGTTGGATAACTGTTGGCTCTTTGTGGGATTCTGTAACAGCTCCCAATATGCAGTCATCTGATAATGTACTCAGTCAGAGGTCACTAACAGTGACTGTGACTGCAGATATGGAATAGGTAGATGTGGTAGGCCAACAATGGAGGATGGTGAACTCCACTGGTGACTGGCATCATTGTGGCATAGGTCTCCCAATAGTATCTTCCCAGAGTATGACTGCCAGACACTTGACTATCTACCAGCTGGCATAACACTCTGTACATGATGTACACAGTTTTCAGCAAGGCCTGCTGGCCTAATATTGTCATACACCTTGTCAGGTCATGGTTAGTGGAATGAGACATATGTCTGGCATCCATTGCATAGTGTAACAGTCGATGGGCTCTGCCGGTTACAGATGGTAGGCATGATCTGACCTGGAGGAAAAGTAACAGTGTTTGGTCCAGTGTCAGTAGGTAAATGACAGTGTCAGTGCTCATATCCATGCTAACTGCTACCATGGCATTTCAGGTGACATGACTCAGAGATCTGGGGACATCATTTGGCACTACATGCTAGTTGTTCTCTGTGTAAGTAAGTATTGCAGTTGCTTCCAGCATGTTACAAGAAGAGAGTCATGCAAGGTGCCTGTGCAGAGCACAAACATGTTACGGAAGTGTAATATGTACATACTGTGTTGCTTAGTTATGCTGCGGCTCACTTGCCTAAAGGATGGTCCAGGTCCTTACCTACAATGCCCTGCAGTAGTGCCGTGACATACCCACACAGGGAAATAATGTAGTGCATAATATGTTTATCAATACGGGTGACCAGTACAGCCCCCCCCCCGTGTGAGTTCCTTCATGGTGGGATCTGGCCACAAATCAGCATCCTTAGAACTATCGGCATGTACTCCCCCTTGTACACAATACAGACATATATGTGAAGACAGCCATTTATTACCTCCTGTGGGATGGTTGACATAGTGTGACTGCACCTCCCCCGATGAGACAGGCAAGTATCCAGAGCTCTACACCCATGCATTATGTCAGCAGCATTACAACTGCATGAACTCTGCTGTATGTGACAGGAGGGACACAGGCTCATCATAGCTCAGCAAACCTGACTGGTGCACAACTGCCATTAGCAGGCTGTACAATAACAGGTGGACAGTGCTGTGAGACAGTTGGGGTGAGGGTGCCCCCCCTAACATGGAGGCACTACCTCCTCAGCTAAAAGAAGCACATAGTGTTGTTGTGATGTTGTCTAGACACACTAAGTGACAAAAGCAGAAGTACAACGCACAGGTTAGCTACATGTGTGACTTCAAAGGACAGGCCCAGATTGTCAGTGACCTCATATGTCATGATGTCACATATGATGGTTCTGTACTCATACCTAACATGTACACCCACACTGTCTGCATCAGCTACACTCCCTTGTCTGCACCACATATGACACATGATGTTCCTACAACCTGTCTCATAACTTTCATATTTACAGAGCAGTTCATAACTGGCCTCTCATTGGAAGATACGCAGAATCTATTGCACATGCTAACATTCCAGGCTGCATCCCACATGTGACCTGACAAGGATGACTAACACCATTGGGGCATCCTTGCAATCATACCAACACTACTGGCTGCATACCCACTGAGCGGACAACAGCAACTGTTATACCCTTGCACAGAGGTGATGCATCCACTGACCAACGTAACTATACACCTCTTTGTCTAAGTATCCATATCTGTATGCCCATAGGTGCAATCATCATGGAGCTGATCAGCACACATATATGTGATCTATACCCAGTTGACAGTACAGTTTGGATGTGTGACAGAAGGAGCATGCCTGTTACATGTGGTGGACATTTCCAAGGCAGTCACCATGGACCTGGGTGAGGGTACATCAGGGCATACAACCCCTAAACTGAGTCAAGCCATCTGACTATATCCCTGGTCTGGCAACATTTAGAAAGCACCCACTTAGGCATCCATGATCCTGTCATTGTAGGGGTCACTAAGTGACCCATTGCTGACGCACATACACAACATAGGGGCATCCTCCTCCAATAGCTGATCTGTAAACATAAGTGCTTAACATGGTGCAGTCCTGGATCCTCTACTGCTTGGAATCCATTCAACCACAATACACCTGACTACTGACTGAGTGTGGTTAACAATGTTGGCTGATGCCTGCAAATTGTGAGCTCTCATAGAGTCTCTGTGGTATGTCACTATCCTGCAAGATGGTATTGCGAACACATGTCTTTTGACATACTAATGGCCATAAACTCCATGCAAATATATATATGTAGTATCATTTCCATCAGTAAGATCTATGAACCTGGTAAGTAGCACATCAGTTGTAACATGTGGTGAATGCACCAAGCACACAGACCTGGCCACACAGGTTCACACCTAATGTGCCTCAGATCACCATGTTTCTACAGTGGTATGGCGGGAATCATATGTCATAGCTGAGGCCATAGTCACCTGTAAATGACATGTTCATAGCATCCAAGTACTCTTCCCTCAGTATGCCAATATCTTAGTGCAATGGTAATTGTACCTTTCCAAGCAGTACTGGCAATTGCACACAACAGTGTGATCCCTCACAAGGACACTTCACGTCTTCAGTATGTGTTCAATGGGGATCATCTGCAATGAGTATCATTGTCACCTGTAGCATATAGAGTACTCAGAGGTGATCTGTTCTTTACATGTGTGACCCTGCTTGATTGTATAAGCTGACTATCTGTAGGAGGCATAGTAGATGGATAACTCACTGTAAGGAGATTAACCTTATATGTGACGTTAGTACTACATGCTTGTGGGTGAGATTTGTCTAGCAGACTTCAACATACCCTTGAAACAGAAACCTGCCTAATGACACACAGAGCACCTCAGTGCACTTCACCACATGTCATCTGTATGATTGGCTGGGTGACCATCATCTCAACACAGGGCATCTGCCTGGGTCCCTCTTGGACTGGGGTAATATGTGCTGATCCTGTAACTACAGGTATAAAGATGTCTATGACTGTGAGGGCTGCATGGCCATTATGCTAGTGAAGTTCAAATGTCCTATAGTTCCATAACATGGTGTAAAAATGCTCTAACAGGGTCACACAGATACATGGCTACATTGAGGCTAGCACCACTTCCAATCATTCTGTACAGGACATGCCAAGGCACACACTTAGTGCAAGTTGGCTGTATGTTGATGAGAACACTTACCAATGTAATGGTACACACTGCAAATCACAGTATGTGATGCCTGCAACACACCTCATGTGTGCTAGCAATATCAGTTCAGGACATATTATGCGATGTGACATCAGCCGGCCTTATTGTGGTCAGTCCTTTTGGGAGGTTGCATCATACTCTACAAATAAAATACTGCAAAACCCTACCTATTTTTAAGTTACCAAAGTGATCATATTTATGCCAGCTGGACATACATACACACACACACACACACACAGACACACACACACACACACACACACACACACACACACACACACACACACACACACACACACACACACACACACACACACACCAAGTAGCCTGGAGTGAGATTAGAACCCCTACCTACCTAGTCTTATTCACTATAGATCACAGTACTTATCGCACACACCACAGGTTAAGTCTGTTGTATATGTGATTGCAGGCATAGTACTTGTGCATTACACAAACTAGGCTTGTGTTGAATAGCATCTGTGGCCTGCAGAGTGATATTGCTTCATACTGTTATCTGCATCTAGTATCCTAGCAGTGAGCTAACTGTTATTATCCTAGATATGTGTGTACATTTACCAGTATGGCCATATGTGGCTGCTTGCAGTTAGACAGGTAAACCTGTGGGCAGGAACAATGTGCCTTGTCCATGAGTGAGTTCACAACATTGTATATTACACCATCTGCTCATCTGTGTCTCTCTACATGGTGACATAAAGCAGGCACAGGGGTCTGTAGGTAACTGGATTATGCACTGTTGTGCCCTTAGTTTGGATCCTTTGAACAACAGTATGGATGTGTGATTTACCCACCATTATTAGGGTATGTAGGACAATACAGACATCCACACACATATGTATGTAATTAACAGGGATGTCTTTATAAATGTAGCTGTGTGTGTATGATATGTATATGTGTTATGTAGATATATGGGGAGAGTCTATGTATCATTGTGATATATATAGCTATATATATATCAGTATATATCTATTTGACACTACATAGAGCTAAATATACTATGTATGCAAGTGAGAGATAGTGACAGACATATATGTAGACATATATGTCTGTATTTATAGACATAGCTACAAATAACAGGTCATTCTGATAACAGGGTAACATAATTGCGCTCATTTTAACTAAGTGTTGGGCATGCCCAGTGGAACTGTCAGTACTGAACTGTCAGTACTTATAAAGTGACTCCAGGCCACACCTACCTGTACTCCAGTCCGGGTTTTTTGTGTTACAGCCCATACCTCTCAACTGTTCAGAGTTTTGCAGAATGTCCAGAGTTTTGGCTCATAATTTTGGTCTGTTCCTCATAGAATTTGTGATTTTCTGGCAAATCACTTGGTTGAACTGAGGATTGAAGTCACTAGATAATGACATACATTTGAGTTTCTGACTTCAATTCCTTCAGAAAAAATGTCTGTTGAAACAAACCCTGTTATTCTAGCAACTTTTTAAGTTTATGAGAGCAGTATTTAAAATATACCCCTATTTGTGTGCCTTTGTGCACCCATTTTGTAGGTCTTTGTCAACATTTCTTGCACTAAGGGATTGAGAGGTATGTTACAGACATGGATATATGTCCCTGTTTCTGCAGTACTGCACTTCATTCAAAATGTGCACAGCATTCACCAGCTGTCTGCTGTACTTAATATGTGACTGAGATTCATAATGTTACACCACATGCAGAATGACAGTATGTGAAAACACTGACATAATAATACCTCACATGCAAAAGATGTGACTATTTCCAGATTAGAACCATCAACACCATCACCCATACTAACTTCTGTAATCCACTGAGCTACACAGGCTGCTATACATAGAGGAGTCATTTGTCACACATTCAACAGCACAAATATCTACATTGTTATTTCTGCTTTGCGTGGGACATACAACGTGTGTTAGAGTACTATATTACAGCCCTGAGATTGCCTGGTCTGCTGATATACCATAGCTGACTTACTGTTAAAAGAGTTATATGGGAACACTGCTGTGTTGGGAATGGGGGAACAACAGCACATGATCTGCTGGGATAGACAGTAGTCTAAATATCATGTGACCCCACTGTTTAACATCTCCATTGACTGATGTAGTGAATATTCCAACCATGAGGCCTAGTGATTATTTGGGGACACATACTTTTGGACTGCGTATCTCTAGTCTCATGTGGATGTTACAGCTATCCAAATAGCTCTCTATATTTACTTGTATAAATGCACCAGATCCAAACATATGATACCGTATTATATTAACCCTGACAAGTAGTGTGTAGGTTAGAGACTTACCTTGCAAATGCAGCAGTTGATAGAACTGTAGTTCAGAACTGACTCTGTGTGATGCAAGCAGTACACAGCCAATACATGGATAGATACAGGTTGTATGAGTTGCCTAGCATTAACAATTTTACTATATGTATGTGAGTAAGAGTAAGGTGTCAGTCCCTAGGGCCCTAGGTTGTTACCAGACTGATTCACTTGATTAAATAACATACATAAAATGTCTGTCAAACCACAAATAAATAAGCAAACACTAATTCCCAAACAAGAGAGGCATAAAACCAAGAAATGGTAAGAGAATTTATTTTAAAAAGTTGACTAGAATTGAATTAATTAATTACTGGTCAGGGATGAGCAGAGACACTTAACTGCTACACTAGAACACTGGTGTAAGCCACTGACCAGCAGTTTAAAAACTGCTTCTCCATGAGGTGAATGACAAAACACATTGAGCCCAGGGTAGAATGTTGACAACACAGTCTGCACCACAATATGTATTTAAGAATGTATCATTGTGTAATTTTTGATGAAACAGTACACATAACAATTACTTGTAAGCAGCTTTCATGATCTTGTTTTTTCTAGTTGCAATTACAAAATGAGATTTTACTTTCGATGCTGTTGGGGGATGGGGGATATGCACTGATTGGTTGTCTGTTTCCAAAGAGGTGGGATAATTGACCAGAACATTCTGTTTCCAAAGAGATGGGATAATTGAACAGGACATTCAGTCCTATTGAAGAGTTATGACATCCGTGTCTTTCAATCACTCTTTGGAAATCCATAGACCCTGAAGTTATTCCTTTTGGCATAGTTTACTTGATTGGCCAGGTTTAAGGTAAGAACTGTATATTGTGCCAGGAGGAACTTCAGAGTGCATTTCCATGGTCTGAACTCTTCCACTGATGTCTGTTGCAGCTGATTTTAAATCAGCATATTTCCTGCCTCACTGGTATAGCTCTTCCTTTAATTCACTGAACAGATAATCTGAAGATTTCTACAACTGTTTTAGTTTTCAACAAATTTGATGTGTCCAGAATAGCCTATTTTCAATTTGGCTGCTACTGGATACCAGGTCTTATTTTATTGCTCTGCTATGTAGTCTGGAGAGGAAATCAGATATTTTGAGAAAAAATCATTTTTATTCCATAGGTGCTTCACACTAAAATCATAACATATTTTATTATTTTTATCCAAACCTAAGGAAAACATTTATTTTAGTAGAAGGTGTGCCATAGCCATCAGGAGATTCTCTCGAGAATATGTTATTACATGGTGCCTATGACTGGAAGTCCCAGAAAACTCTGTCTTAAGAATTCCATTTGTTTCATTATACAAAGTATAAGGAATTTAGAATGTATACTTAGCAACCTATGAGGGACAGCAAGGTTGTCTTTTCTGAGGAAACATATATATGTGTTTACCTTTTCTGAAAGAATAGTGGAAAGGAATTAGCAGGCTAGAGTGTGAGGGAAGAAACTCTATAAACGTTTATCCTTGTTGTTGATGGCAAAAGAATAGTTATTTTTTTAAGCATAGCTAAATGAATACCTGCCCAGATTCACCTATCACAGTTATCTCACTGGTAACAGAACTGCCTTGCAATGGCTGTTCAGTCTTCAAGCTGTCAATACACAATAAGAAGAAAGACTAATATTAAAAACAGAAGCAGCCAACCACTCCAGGATTAGAAATTGATAAAGTTGGCAATTGACACACTAGCTCAACCTTTGAGCTAGATTATCAGTTGGAATTTTAGGAAATGGTATATGGAAGAAGGTTTATTTAATTTCCCCAAAAAGCCGATAGCACTAATGACGTGAAGAACTAGCTAACCGCCTTACTGAGAATAATCACCATAATTATGGAAAGACGGGTGCAAAAACAGATTATGATTTCTTTGGAGCCCATCAACTACCACTGGACAGGTATGAACAATATTTGAAATGTTCACAGAGAACAGACTACATTATACTTCCTGAGAGACATCACTATCTGTAAACTGAAGACTGGAAGAATAGTCCTATTAATGTTCTTGGACCTCTTTAAGATATGCCAAACTTACAACTGCTCTGCCTTCTGCACAGCCTTTCTGTAGTTGATGTTGTGTCTCTTATCATTGACTGGTTTGGTGACTGTTTCCTAACATGGAGGTGAGGTAATTTATTTACGGAGATGATGCTATAGCTTAACCTTCTATAATTTTTGCAGGTGTTCACCAAAGGTAAGTACTGGGATTCTTTCCCCTGGATTTACTATTCCTCCATGCAGGACTAGCTTAGTCCTGCACAGAGGCAGCCATTTAGGACCAGGACATCAGCGCACCATGCATAGTAATGAGACACGCTGCCTGAGCTCCTAATCTTACAAGGAGCATGTAAGAGTGCAGGGGGCATGTCTGAGAGCAGAGCTCTCAGAATATACATGCCCCCACAATGAAGAACAGCAGAAAGGGGTAAGAAATGAGTGAGACCGCTCATAGATGTCCGCATATCCCCACCAACATTCCCCCTCATGTACAACAGCAAGTAATCACCAACAAATGAACAAACCCTTTATTTTTTTATTTTAAAATCCAATTAAAGGTAACCTTAGGTGCACGGGTGTGCCCATCGCTTAGGTACAGTTAATGCAGCTTAAATGGCTGAAGATAACAAGGAAGACATATACAAATGAAGCAGCATAGCAATAGTGTAGTGGGCAAAGCATTTGCCTTATGAGCAGGCATTCCCGGTTCGAGTCCCACTGCAGCACATTCCATTTTCCATGGCAAAGCACATTATGAGTAATATTTATGTTGCATAACCCACTAAACAACATATATTTATGAACTGGAGTACTGCAGTAAATGCACATGTGAGGTGTCAGTGTCATAATAGTAAGCAGGTTTAAGCACCAATAAGCAGCAGCAAGCATATGTAAGCACTAGTAAGTGAGTTTAACCCCATTTGCTTGGGGGTAAGCAATGCGCACACAGGTTAAACAATTTATAAGCTAACTCTCTGTAAGCATATATAACCGGACGTTAGCAGTTCTTACTCTAATACAAACCCACGCAAACCCGCTTACAAATACTCAAATATGCCTCAATCACTCTGTATCCAATAGCCCTTGTTCTGCCCATCAACAAAATAAACAGCCTTGCAGGTCTTGAACCCAGGGCCCTATACTCACAGTAGTTAACCACCAAGCCACCACAGCAATACAGAATAATGAGGTATCAGCAAACAAGTCTTCATTATAGTAAATTCAAACTGAACCTGTGAAAGGAATCAGTATACAGATATATGTTCCATAACCCACTACATAACATAAATATGTGAACTGGAGTACAGCATTAAGCCCAGAAGTCAGGTGTCATTGTAAAAGAGTGTTGAATTCCCCAATAAAACACAAGGACCCCATACAGTATACGTACACATGAATCATGGATACTAGGCATACATATAAGATATAAGATGTAATGAATAATAAATCAATGCCAAAAAGGAAATATAATGCAACCAGCTAACTCAATGTGCCCAGTGTTATATCACTTTAAACAATGCCAACCTTAGACAAGCAGGTGTGCCCATAGCTTAGCCTTTTCAAAATTGGCCAATCATGAAAACGTGCAGGGAATCCACCCTACTTAAACCCAGGAGACGGTAATAGATCTCATAACTGGTTGTAGCTTCCCTTGCAGGCACTATGTCAGGAAGGGGAGAGGGTGTGCGCTTTCGGGCGCAGCACTGGTGCATCCAGGAGTCCAGAGTCATGGCAGGACTCCTTGTCAAAGACCATGACCAGAGACTGCTGCAGGGCCAGTACCAATATAAGGTTTCCAATATAAGGTGGAAGCCTGGGACCGTCTCGCCCGTGACCACACCAGTGCTACTGGCATACCCCGAACTGGCGAGCAGGTCAGGCATCAATATGCCAACCTGAAGTGGCATAAGGGGACCTCTTGGACCAGTGGATCCAAGAGGCTGGAACTGTAGGGGCTGTACCAGCTGTGTGTAAATATCACCCCACTATGTGTGTATTAATTGTCAGCTCATGTATATCATGGATAGGTATGGCTAAATATTCCTATGTCCCCCACAGCTGCAAGTGAGCGGGCCGCGAACCAGGAGGCCCATGGAAGTCGTCCGGAGAGGTTGAGATGTGAGGCAGGTCAGTAATACTCTTGCATTTACTGTCATAGGAAATAAATCTAAAAGTATTAGTAAATTAATTGCCTGTATAAGGCCTGTATTGTTTAAGGCAAGTACTGCATATACTGGAGAATATGGCAGAAAGAGTCTCATATAGTTTGTATGTAAATAAAAACATAATAGCCTGACAATAAAGGTCTAACTGCTGGACTGCATGTGTATCATATGGTAATGTAGAGTTGCAATCATGTAATAGTACTGTTGTATTAAGCATTACCCACACCATGCACCATAAATAGAATGTGTAGGAATGCCTGTATGAGTGGTGTAATCCCCAAAGGCCATTTAGTACAACTGAGAGACACAGAGACAGAAAACAGGGAAAATGCAGACAACAAAACCCAAATAGCATATGCAACTGAGATGTGAACTGTTTTTTTAGCACACAGAGCCATGGTTCGAATCCTGCCAGTGGTAGTAGTCTGCATACAGAATCATACCCCACAACTGTACAGATATGTCCAAAATGTCCAGTAAAATGGCCCATATCTGTTTCCTGTCAACCTGTCCCCGTGGGAAATCAGTGGGATGATCCCAGACGCATAGGCAGCAAACAGGAAATACAACTGATTGACACACATCTATGAGAACAAAGCTGGCACACTAGCAACTCCCCCAAACATTATGAGACTAAGAAGCCAGGTATGTCCCATTTACACCCCCATCTTGTCAAGCAGTGGCCAGAGTGTGTACAGTAACAGAGTGAGACGTATGTGCATAATAGTAATGTGGAATCTGGTACTGTGTGTGGTAACAATCAGGTAGTGCTAACAAACATTTCTCCCACAGGTCTGTCAAATACCAACACTGTGCCCAGAAATAAAAGAATGATACCCTGTACTGGTACTGTTTACATTGGTATTGTATGGCACTGTGAGTGATGCAGTTGCTCTGAATAATGAGGTATTACTCATCACCATCGCCTACACTGTCCTACAACATATAACTGTCTAGGAATTCTGTATGAGTGTTGTAATACAAGGTCAGAATGCAAAAGCACAGGGGAATTATAAGACAGAAAGCAGATAGGCGATATACAGCAATAGCTATATAGCACACACAACTCTGATGGACAGTGTTTAAGTTGTAGCAGACAAGGCCATGGTCTGAATCCTGGGAGTGGAAGTAGGCTGCATACAGAATCATACCCCACAACTGTACAGATGAGATCAGAATGTCCAGTATATGGGCCCATATCTGCTGCATGTCCCCCTGTCCCCCTGGTAAGTCTGTGGGATGATCCCAGATGTTTAGCCAGCAAACAGGGAACACAAGTGATTGTCCAACATCTATGTGAACAAACCTGCCCCTGTAGGAACTCCCGAAACTGTTAGGAGAGTAATAAGCCAAGTATGTCCTATCTACACCCCATGTTGTCAAGCTGTGACCAGAGTGTGTACAGTAACAGAGAGAGATATATGTGCAAAATACTAATGTGTAATCTGGAACTTTGTGTGGCAACATTCAGGTAGTATTAACAAACATTGCTCCCACAGGTACGTCGAATACGAACATTGTGCTGAGAAATAAAAAACATTATACCCTGTACTGGTACTGTTTACTCTGGTATTGTGGGGAATTGTGAGGGTTGCAGTTTCTCTGAATAATAAAGTATCACTGATCACTGTCACCCACACTATGCTACACAATATAACTGTGCAGGAAAGCGTGTATATGTGTGTGTCAAGTCACTAAAGGTTGAAGAGGGCAATATTCTAGATATGTCCGGTACACCTGCATGTGGTCAACACATGGCCAGAGTCTGTGCAGAAAGAGTTGGATAGCTATGTGCACAACATCAACCCGGAATCTGGGAGTATGTGTAGAAACAGTTAGTGTTAACAAACATTCCCTCCACAGGTATACCAGGTAAGAGGTGTATACTGCAGGTAAACCGGTTCATGTGTAACGATGACGACAGCCATATCACTGTCCAAACTAAGGCTATAGGGTAGTGTAGTAAGACTTGTAAGGTACAGATAACAGCACTGACTAGGAAAGTAATGTGGACTACAGGAATATACTAGTTGTTAATTGACATCTTTCTCTCCTCCCCACCATATCTCCAACAATAAACAACATACCCACCCCAACCAGTATGTAACGACTCCAATGTTCTAATAATGCCCTATTGTTTGATAAATATTTTAATTATTCTCATGCATATGCTATATTGAATTATTCCAACATTGATGGCATGGTGCCATCAATGTACCTGCATGTTGTTCTTAATACCACTGTGGTCCATATATGCATGTGTTCTGTTTGCTATGCAACTGTTCCATATCTGGTGTCTGGGTTAATGGGAATATCTATGCATGCTGTTATACCTAACCCTGGAATGTGTTGACTAATACTAACCCACATATGATGATAAACTCTAAACACTATAGCATGTTTGGGAAGGCCGGTCTCAGCGGACTAACCTGTCCCACCTCAGCTGGCCATGACATGGGGCACCAGCATGTCTGGGGTCCAACCTGGGACCTCCCTGTCCGTTGGTCCTAAACTACCTTCAGGTGGAACCGCCTCACGGGATGGATCTCGTCCCCCCAGGAGCTGGTGCAGACAGGAACCTGTGTCATGACTAGAGTGTCAGGCTGGCTCTGCGACTCAGCCCCCAGCACAGCCACCTTTGGGGCTGTGAAAGTGCAGTGGTGACTGCTCATGGGTGGGAACTTCAGTCACACTGTTTCCACTAGGGGGCTCATGGGCTTCTGATTTCCCAACATCCCTCCCCATCAAGGTGTTTACCCCCCACATGTGTCACATACCACCCCTGTATGCATCTTGTTTGTCTTGTCTGTTAACCTACCCAACCTACCTCCCCAAATATATCTACTATCCCTCCCCAACATTCCACTCTCACCTGGAAAACGAAAGAGAAAAAGGACAATCTGTTCCCAAAAAAAATCTCGCCCCATACATAGCTGTCCATTTCGCACATGTGTCCACTGGACACATGTAATCAGGTCTAATTGGCATCACAACTTATTATTGTTATCCTCACCCCTCTCCCATGGGTTTGAGTGCCCAAATCTACCTCCAAATTCAGAGTATATGCACAGTTG
Source organism: Protopterus annectens (assembly GCF_019279795.1). Taxonomy (NCBI): domain Eukaryota; kingdom Metazoa; phylum Chordata; order Ceratodontiformes; family Protopteridae; genus Protopterus; species Protopterus annectens. Next base: position 434,323,706 of record NC_056751.1, on the reverse strand, counting down.
TTGCTGTAGAAGAAATGGGCAGCTATGGACCTTCCCCAGACCCTTCCTGCAGATCCTTAGCTATTTTCCCGACTGTCTTTTCCTCTTTGTGCCCCTTTTTCACCACTTTCCTATCACCCCTTTTTCTTTTCTTTTAAAGAAATTAGTGTGGGGGTAAGCAGGAGTAAGCACTTTTAAGCGGTAGTAAGTGGGTTTAAGCCTGTTTGTGTGGGGGTAAGCAATGCCTACACAGCTGAGTATAAGAAACTGTAACCGGAAGACAGCAGTGCTTACCTCCGCACAAACCCATGCGAACCTGCTTACAACTGCTCAAAAGTGCCTTAATCACTCTGTATCCAATGGCCCTTGTTCTGCCCAGCAACAAAATAAACAGCCTTTGCAAGGCTCGAACCCAGGATCCTGCACACCATAGCCAAAATGATTTACCATTAAGCCATGTCAGATAGACAAAACCCTGATGAATTCACAAACATATCATCCAGCCCAGTCATTCAACAGTACAGGGAATGTATTTCAACATGTAGATGCATGTGTCTTTGTATATATTAATATCTAAATAGATAAAACATATCCTATATATGTAAATATAGATATAAATATATAGAAAGATATACACACACACATATATATATATATATATATATATATATATATATATATATATACATATATATCTATAAACATATATACATACAAATGCCTACATCTATAGATATATATGTCTACATCTATATGTCTAAATATATACAGCAAGTTATATATATGTAAGCAGATACAGATATCTATGTAGGTATATACGTACATAGTCATATTTATGTAAGCAGATATATATATATATATATATATATATATATATATATATATATATATATATATATATATATATATATAGGTATATATGGACATACATCTGTAGATAACAATGGGAAAATAAAAAAATATATGTGCACATGCACCGTTAATGGGGTTGAGAGGTCCCAAACAATATACGTCTTGTACGAATAGGTATACCCCTCAGCCCAACACATCCATCTTGCAATACACTACCAATTTATTTTTTTTATTTTTACATTTGTTGGCCGGGCTAGTCTAACTGGATGCATGTCCTTTTTCAGCAGAGGCCCGGGGAGATAAGCTCCACTTGAAAAGATTAACAAAAAGATTAAACATAAAATGATTAACATATAAATGCATGTACAGAAATTATTTGTGGATTATTAGATAACATTTCAATCGTTGAATACAAAAATTATTACAGAACATTAGATAAATTTGCTAGAAACTCTATTCTCAAGGAAATGCTTTTTTTTTGTGGATAGAATAAGGAACAGATATGGATTAGTCCATGAAAGTAAAAGTAATGGATGAGAAATACTGGGTCAGCAGTGATGATGATAGCAATGCCATTTCTGATTAGTCTAGGCTTGTACAGGGGCATAACCAGTGTGTTTTCAGGTAAAGTTTCAATTTTTGTTTAAATAGTGATAAAGAGGACAGTGATGTCAGTTCATTTGGAAGTTGGTTCCAGCATTTTCCAACAGCATTAGAGAACAGAGAGTCACCAGAGATATTGTTGGATATACTTGTGGATACTAGTAATTTCTTGGATGAGCATACGGTATTAAGGTTTTTTTATATGGGGCAAAAAGGTTTGATAGTATTGGAGTTCTAGTTGATTGGAAGAGGGTTTCATGGGCAATTGTAAGTTGGTTATAATGGAGTTGATTTTGTAGCTCAAGCCGGCCTAGTTGTTTCAGATTATGACAGTGGTGGGTCCTGAAAGAGGAAGATGTGGCAAATCTAGCTATGTTATTATAAGAGTTTGACAGCTTGTTGAGGTTGTTTTTAGTCAGATTTGTGTATATGGATGAAGCATAGAGGAGTGTGGAGATTAAATGGGTATGGGCAATCGAAGTTCTGGCTTGTGAAGTAAGGAATGGCTTTATCCTATAAAGGGAGCCCAGTTTCCTATTTACAGTTTTTATAGTATTGTTAATGTGAGTTTCATAGCTAAGGTTGTTATATATTGCTATACCTAGAAGTTTAGTGGTTAGGTCTGGAGATATAATGGTACTGTTATTGGATAGGACTGAGACGTTTATTGGGCTGGACTTGCGGGTGGGTGTGAAGAGCAATAGTTTTGTCTTTTTGGGGTTCAAGAGGAGGCATTGTTGTAAAAACAGTTTTCTACTATAGTAAACATTTTCTGGGTTAAGGACTGTAGTTCAGATGAGGATTTAGCTGAGCAGATGATTGTAGAATCATCTGCATATTGAATACAGGTAGCTTGAGTAATTGCTAGGTGAAGGTCATTTATATAGATTGAGAATAGGAGGGGACCAAGAATTGAGCCCTAAGGGACTCCTAGTGTAATGGGGAGATGTGTAGATAGGTTATTGTCCCAAAGCACAGCTTGTTGTCTGTTGTTAAGGTACGTTTGGAACCATTGAATAACCAGTGAATCTAGGGAAAGAGATCTTAGTACATTTATTAGTAAATGGTGGTTGACCATATCAAAAGCTTTGGAAAGGTCAATAAAGAGTGCTGAGGAGAGGATGTTGTTATTTTTGTTATGATTGATACTATCAGAGAAGGATAGGAGAGCAGTGGTAGTACTATGAAATGGTCTAAAGCCATGTTGGCAATTTGCAAGTAGATTGTTTTGCAGTAAGTGATCTAGTAGTTATTTATGGATACATATTTCCATTATTTTAAATAAAGGAGAAAGTAATGCTATTGGGCGGTAGTTGGAGTATTCTTTGGAATTGCTACCTTTGTGTAGGGGGATGATGTGGGAGATTTTCCAGATGGCAGGAATATTTCCTTCTTTTAAGATTCTATTTATCAGGATTGATATTGGATAGGCCATAGCTTTGGCACCTTTTTGGAGATATTCTGCTGGTAGTTTATCGGCTGATGGGGTTGATGGTTTAAGTTTTTGTAGAAGATTACAGATAAGGTGAGTTGGGACTGGTTGCCAGTGGAATATAGGGAGTGAATTTGTTGCAGAATTTGGGTGACTAGAATCCTGAGTTGTTATTTGATTGGCCAGTGATTGGATGGCCTCTGTGAAGAAGGTATTAAAGGTGTTTGCTGTTTGTTTGGGATTTTTGGGGTTGGCTCCTGTAGGGGGTGGTGTAGTGGAGTGACCAGGGTGAAGAAGTTTGTTAATGCTGGCCCAGTACTTTTGTGGATTCCTTTGGTTTGTTTGCTGGAGATGACAGTAAAAGTTTTTTTTTGTCCAAGAGAATGGCTGTTTTTGTATCATTTCTCATTTGTTTAAATTTCAGTTGGTCTGCGGGTTGCTTAGTAGATCTCCATTGAGCCCAGAATTTGTTTCTAAGTAGGATTTTCTGTCTGGTTTCCTTAGTGAGCCATGGGGCTGGCTTAGACTTAGTTCTGATAGTACGCTTAGGTGCATGATAGTCTAGGATTGTTAAGAATTTTGAATTAAAGTAATTCACTGCATCATCTCGAGGGAAGTGTTTTATGGGTGTCCAATCACATGCTCTATGTTCACTTTGGAAAGAGTCAGGATTATAGTTTTTATTGGTTCTAATTGTTCTAAGTGTGGTTGGGTTAGGAGTAGCTGTCTTATGCCTAATGATAAAAATGAGTGAGTGGTCACTTACATCTGCAGGAAGGGTTCCAGCCTTATACATTTGTTGGTGATTGTTTATGAGTTTCCAATCTAATATATTCTCTTTATTATTGGGTTTGTTAATTCTGGTTGGGAAGTTGATCATTTGTGAAAATCCATGTAGGTTTATATGTGAAGTTGGATGATTATGTACGCAGGTTTTCCAATCAATATTAAAGTCTCCTAGAATTATAGTCTCTTGAGGGAAAGATGAAGATAATCCAACAAGGGTGTCTTCAAGGATACAGGTATTATTACCAGGAGGTAGGTAGATACAGATGATGATTATTGATTTACTAGCATTGAGTTGAAGTTTGGCGGCAAGGATTTCTACATTATTATGAAGAGTTAGATGGAAGTCTAGTGTGGAGATTTGTAACCCTTTTTTAAAGAGTATAGCAACTCCCCCTCCCTTTTTGATTTTGCGGTCTGCTCTTAGGATATTGAAACCAGGTGGTAAGATTTCATTATCAATAGTTAAACGTTTTAACTATGTTTCTGACAAACATAGTATGTCAAAAGAGTGGACATCCAGGAGAGCATGGAGGTAGGCAGCTTTGTTATTTAGGCTATGTATAGTAAGGTGAGCTATAGAAAGTAAATTAGGAAGTCTAGGTGGGATAAGATTTGAGTGATTAGGGCTTTGGAGTTTAATATTATCAGAGTGTTTTGGGCCAGGGTTGGGATGGATGTCACCACCGGTAAGTAGTTGAGGTTTTTGTATAAATACCAAGTGTTGCAGATCCCATAACCAGGACCTGACATGACGTGGCCATCTCTAGGATACATATACACAGACATATATATGCAGATACAGATATATATATATATATATATATATATATATATATATATATATATATATATATGTAACTACACATACACATGCAGAGATATGTATAGTAAGATACATATGTAGTAGGTGCACACAATATGGAACAGCCACTATTCCTACAGTTACCACCTGACCGACTGGAGTCTGTATGAGCCACCCATACAAATGACAATCATTGCCTGCAACATATACCCACAGAGAAATCAAAGGATATAACGCCACACACAGGCTTGCATTAATGGGAAAGCTTTATTTGTGTACTATTACAGTTGTATATGCTATGTGGTACAGCTGTTTAGACACGGACATCCATATGAAATGAGTAATGCAAGCGTGAAACAGTTATACTAATACAGTAGTCTGGAAAAGTTAACAAATGTTGATGTCCTGGCCAAGGCCATCAAGTAGTACAATAGTAAAGGCAGACTGGGCCACAGGATACCAAACAATCAACAGTAAGTAACGCTGCTGTATAGTTCAGCAGCCTCTATATACATCCTGTAGCCAATCCCTAGGGGATAAAGACCTCAGTTGACACAATGGGATGTAACTGTTACATAACAAGGCACAACTGACACCATCACAAGCACACTGACAAACAGAACAGTTTGTATGGCAGTTGGCAGTAGGCCTGCATTTAACCAAGGTGGAATGTATGGTAATGTACATCCATATACCTTAAGGCAGCTCACCCCTGATGATCTTCAGGACTTTGGGCTTTCAGGAATCTGTAGCGTTTCCATATACATATATGCATATATAGATATATGTATATATAGATATACGTATATGTATATATAGATATATGTATATATAGCTATATATGTATGCACATCCTATGTGTACAGATATGACTTGTTATGTTGGTATATATGTAGATATTAATAACTATATGTGCATACATATCTATTCTGATATACCTAATACTGTCAATATATATATATATATATATATATATATATATATATATATATATATATATATATATATATATATATATATATATATATATATATATATATATATATATATATATATATATATATATATATTTGCATATATATCTCTATCTGTATATGTGTAGACATCTATTGCTCAGTATATGTATATATCTGGGTGTTTATTTGTATAGCTATATACATATACATATCCATCTATGTATGTTGATATGTATATGTGTATGTCTATATAGATATCTGGATAATTATATGCACATATATCCTCATCATATGTCCTAAACATGGAGTGTAGCCCTACTTCAGACCCTATAGTCCCAACTTTGTAGTGCAAGGGGATGTCAGGTATGTATAGCAGGTATATTTGTAGACTGTTGCTACTGTAATAAGGAGTGTCTTCACAGAAATGGTGTGTGTGGGAGGTTGGCTACTGCCAGACATCCGACGGACATCATAGTACAGAACTACTACTAGCACGTAATGCTCTTGTGGACTACAGCAGGGATAATGGCTAATATATGTGGACAGTTTGACACACTCTGGACCATTCAGAGATATACACATAACCCCCTTAGTGCAAGACATGTGGACCAATCCTGACAATGTGGATGTTAACAGCCATGTAGATGGGTATAACACATAACTACTGGTATACATGTGTCCTCATAGGTTATGCATTCACACATCCCTGCCTGTCCTGCCACATACTAACCACTGTTACAGAGGTGCCATGGCCACATACTACCCACTAGATATTGACATACATCTGTACAGCATCCCACTGCTCTGTCTGACATACATAACTGTTATGGTTGCCCGGCGGCAGTACATCTGGCAAGTATCTGGGCATTTCATCTCACTGGGTAAGTACATTAAGCTGCTAGGCATGTAACAAAGCACTGTGCAGGCTACAGACAGACCGGCTCAACACTGGCCTACATTTCCTATGGGGGAATGCACATGTACCTGCATATATAGAAGGCTCTACAGGCATGCCACAGCACATAGTAACATACACCTGTGTGGAAGTGCATAACCACAACCAATGTGAACACAGCCCCATATGGTATGCTAGTGTATTATTACAGTATATGGGCTATCTGTTCAACCCCAACGTCATATATGCCTCTCACACACTAACCCTACATATACTGGGCCACTACACAATGTGCTCTGATGCCTGTCTGTGGTATGGGACATGTGCATTTATGGCCCTACAAACATGTCAGCCAATAGGGTAACATACAGTGGAGCAGCATGTAAAATCAGATAGAACAGGACCAAGAACAATGACATCTACCACAGTCTGTACACAGGCCAAGATACATATTAACAATACACACACTGCCGACAATCACCATAAGTACACAGACCTCAGTACTGTACACACAACCACAGAATGTCCAGGTTATGTCATCAAATATAACCCCTACTATACATAACATGTGTAGCAGTCTGATATCTCACTGGCTTGTTATCAGATATGATGTCACTAATTATGGTGTACAGCACATATGCACCCCTTACTGCATGACATATGTACAAAGGTTGACAGGGTTGTGGTTGGAGGCACATACACAGGGCCAATATTGACATGTTGCTGGATAACCTCATACATTTACTGTTGTAACTGGGTTTGTTGCAATATATGTCCTATGAGGGATATGACGTCAGTAACTCTCATGGCTGTCAACATTTACAGACTGCAGTCCTCACACTACCTTCTGCAGTTCACAGATAGGTGCTCTGTGAGTAACACCTGAAACAAAAGGCACCACACACTGGCCAGTCTGCAGATGACCCTATAGATGGGTGTTCCCTCATAAACATAGCATTGACATAGCAGGTATGACAACATGTAGGACAGCCATATCCACACACACCCTGTTAAACCAACATTACTCCAAATAAAGTATAGCAGCACTTACAGTCTGTAGTCAGGTTATGCACATCCCCCTCCTGTGTGTTGGCCTGTTTCTACAGTGTATGTTGTTAGAGGTAAATCCCCAATCCATCTGATATGCTGTTTGCCAAAAAACAGAATGAGTTCCTGCTCACAGTGAATGAAAGGCCCAACACTAACATGATGTTTCTAGATATTGGTGTGTGTTTCCATGCAACTGGCTATGGGAATGTTACTACAGCTTTTCCACATGCACTCAGTTAGAGGAGGGCTGCAAGTCATGCAGAGGTCATCAGCTGATCCTGAGCATCACTTAAAATACACATGCTGCTGCCTAAGCAATGCAGGTGTAAGTCTCCACATCCACCAGAGGGGGAGTGAGAGAGGCAGACAGAGGCACAGACAAGTCAGGGAGGGGTGGGAGAGTAAATCTTAAGCATGTTTGTGTCACACACCTACTGGTACAGGGTACTAAACCCCTGACGACTATATAGTGCTATTACATGTCCATGCAGTTACTGGATGCACCACATAAGTTACATGTTGGGGAGCCCTCAGAACATATATGTGATGGTGAGTGACATCTGCAACAGGGATATGGTAGCTATGTGGTAGGTGTAGTACATGTGCCTGTCCACATGAACAGGTGTCAGCGTCAACACAGCCACACTCTCATAGGTTTGCACACACATTGACACACTTGGCAGGGCCAGGAATACAACTAATCACTAGTGGGATTGCCACAACACAGTACTGTGCAGGTATCACATGCACCACAGGGGTCATACAGAGGTTACATGTGCAAAGGGTATGTGGAGGTGTCTGATATCAGACAGCATGCTTCAGTATGCCAATGGGGGTTGTAGTGATTGTGCGTGTGGCCATACGCATCATACACCACACACACAGACATGGATGCCAGTACTGACATGCATGGGTGCACTGCTTCATGGGTGTGTTGTGGTCAACAGTGCCAGACGGCTATACAAGGCTAGGTGATGGGTATACCTTGGCATCAGTCCACATGACAATTGTCTGCAATGTGGCTCAGGGGTGTAGTGTCTGGAGATGCCCACACAGGTGGATATTGTATTCACCATCCAGTCACCCGGTTGACGTTTGCATGTGGCCAATGCTGTGCATTGCTGTGTTCCTTAGTCCATGATATGGACAGTGTCTGGGATGTGTACATCTCCCACATGCATGGACAGTGACACATGGAACTGTACCTGGGGTGTCTTGCCCATGTTGTGTACACAGATTGTTATCATCAGATGTGCCAGTCCTGGCCTCATGTGGCAGGAACTGTTAATGGACAGCAGTTTGACCCTGCACCTACATTGATAGCATAATACTTGTATTCCCTGGTGTCAGTGGCATCTGTACATACGGGGTTTGTGTTTCAGGCATGGTATGTCCTTTGTGGGTCACATTTAATGGCACCACAGGTGTTACAGTTGTCCAGTGGGGAACATGGGGGAGGTGCACTGTCAACATGTACATGCCTATTGGACTGATGGACAGGGTGCCATCTCCTCTGTAGCCCACTGAAATCACATCATGGTTACTATCAGTGGGCAATATGCAGGGTACTACCAACATAGCGGCTGTTGCCTAGGTAAGTGTTTGTGTGTATGAGACATGTGTTGAGAGTGTTCCCTTGGTAATACAAGAGTTGCTAACATTGCTCACCTGGCATTTATGTCACATTTAGGGTATGGATTTGCACCCCAGCCTCTTGGCTATTTCACAGTTGTTATCCCTGTACAGTGGACATTGTGATATATACTTGGCTCACCATATAAGAAGTGTGCAAAACCCACTCCACATTGAGTCCAGTTATTACACAGTCACAATCACCTCCACACAGGATATGAATGACAAACACAGACACACACACACACACACACACACACGCGCACACACACACACACACACACACACACACACACACACACACACACACACACACACACACACATACACACACACACGCATACCTGACATGTCTGGGATTAGAACTCCTACCTAACTAGTATATTACTCTACAGCACTACACCATTATAGGATGCACCATGGAGATTACTGGAGTACTCCTTCCCAAAATGTGTATGTCACAGTTAAAGACATCAGCAGGATTGCCAAAGTAGGGCATTTGAATTGCACTGAGTGTGACTAGCCTAAAATGCATTGCTCCCTACACAAACATAGAAACACGCACAAAACATCCTCAACTGCCATGTGTGGGAATAGAATCCCTACCAGAGTTCTATACTACACTACAGCATGATGCTGTTATAGGACACACCATGGGAATTGCTGGAGTGCCCCTTTCCCAAAGTAGTATTTCACAGTGAATGACATCAGCAGGATTGCCAAAGTAGGGCATATGAATTGTACTGAGTGTAACTAGCCTAAAATGCATTACTCCCTACACAGACATAGAAACACAGACGGAACATCCACAACTGCCATGTGTGGGAATAGAACCCCTACTAGAGTTCTATATTACACTACAGCATGATGTTGTTATAGGATGTATGACAGGGATTGCTGGTGTGCCGCTTCCTCAAAGGTGTATTTCACAGTGAATGACATCAGCAGGATTGCCAAAGTAGGGCATTTGAATTGTACTAAGTGTGACTAGCCTAAAATGCATTGCTCCCTACGCAGACATAGAAACACACACAAAATGTCCGCAACTGTCATGTGTGGATATAGAACCCCCTACCATACTTCTATATCACACAACAGCATGATGCTGTTCTAGGATGCACCACTGGGATTGCTGGAGTGCCCCTTCCCCACAGGTGTATTTCACAGTGAATGACATTAGCAGGATTGCTAAAGTAGGGCATTTGAATTGTACTGAGTGTGACTAACCTAAAATGCATTGCTCTCTACACACACACACACACACACACACACACACACACACACACACACACACACACACACACACACACAGACACAATTGCCAAGTCTGGGATTAGAACTCCTACCTGCCTATTTTATCATACTACAGCTGTATGCAGTTATGGAATGAGCTACGGAGATTACTGGGCTACAACCTTCCCAGAGTTGTACTTCTAGGTGGATGACATCAGCAGCCTTACCAAAGTACAGCATTTGAATTGCAGGGAGTGTGACTACCCTAAAAAGCATTACTCTCTACACAGACAGAGACAGACAGACATGCACACACACTTACCAAGTCTGGTATTAGTACACCTACCTAACTATTTTATCACACTACGGCTATACACAGTTATGGGACACGCTACGGAGAGTTCTGGGCTACATCCTTCCCAGAGGTATGTTTCTAGGTGGATAGCATCAGCAGCCTTACCAAAGTAGAGCATTTGAATTGTAGGGAGTGTGACTACCTTAAAAAGCATTGCTCTCTGCACAGACAGAAGACACACACACACACTTGCCAAGTCTGGGATTAGAACTCCTACCTAACTAGTTTATCACACTACAGTGGTATGCAGTTATGGGATGCGCTACTAAGATTACTAGGCTACAACCTTCCCAGAGTTGTACTTCTAGGTGGATGACATCAGCAGCCTTACCAAAGTACAGCATTTGAATTGCAGGGAGTGTGACTACCCTAAAAAGCATTGCTCTCTACACAAAGACAGACAGACACACTCACACAGTTGCCATGTCAGAGATTGGAACTCCTACCTAACTAGTTTATCACACTACAGCAATACACAGTTATAGGATGCGCCATGGAGATTATTGGCCTACAACTCTCCCAAAGGTGTATTTCACAGTGGATGACCTCAGCAGGCTTGTTATAGTAGGGCTATGGGGAGGGCTGTGTGTGTGTTTGGGCCATAACCCATTCATCTAGAGGTTGACACACCACATGTGGGCACACACAGCGTCACATTTCACAAGTACATGTATACAGCTGCAAGATGACTGGTTCCTTGTGCAGTCATGTTGCACAGCTAGCACTTGCACCACATAGTCTGTAATGCTGACATATACTGGTGGCTAGTATCTACAGTGAGTGATATCTGAACCTTATGTGGTTGTGGCCATTTGGCTGTGTGTTGGGTGGGACATGCCTGGATGGCTCCTTGCCACAGTCATCCTCTTCCACACATCTATGTACATCTACCTTTGGCTTATTATAGTGTGTTGTTCTTAGATATATGTCTGTATTCCTATCCAGTGTGTGTGCAAAGCATGAGTGGTGCATACTGAGGAGTGTCTGCACTAACATCTGCAACTGCCAGATATGTCTGGTCCACTGGTGTTTGCAGACATAACCTTCATTTGTTTGCAGACATGGCCTTCATTTGTTTAAGTGTGTGAGCATGCCAAGTATGATCTTTCAGTATGTTGTTGACTGACATTGCCTTCAATTCTCTAAGTGTGTGAGCATGCCCAGTATGCCCATCTGTATTGAATGTGTGGATCAGTCCAGGTAGTTTGTACTACAGTGCAGACATTTGTGTTGTACACCTAAAGATAGCATACTGTTTCTGCAGGGTATCCGTCGATCATTTGGCATTGACTGTTACTACATTTCTACATAGGATGGGGGCACACATTACTATTTCTAAATTTCCTCACAGGATTGGGGGGCACACCTGACTGTTACTACATGTCTACATAGGATGGGGGGGCACACCTGACTATTTCTACATTTCTATACAGGATTGGGGGGGCACACCTGACTGCTATTACAATAATCCGTAGGATGGGGGGCACACCTGACACTTGTACACATTTGCTATGACTGTTCTGGTATGTCAGGTACTCCATTTCATTCTGTATTCTAACCTATCATGCTGACTAGAGACATACCAGTGTACTACAGATCTTAGCTTTGATTTACTTACATATTAGTTTTTGACTTCCTACCCCTCAGAACTAACGTCCCACTGCCTGACCTGCTGTGGTCTGTCTGTGTAGGCCTGGGAGGGGGTTACCCATAGGCATCATTCAAAGCCCACAGCACAGCCTTTGTTTGTGTTTGTCTACACCTGTCCTGCTGGCTGTGACTGTTGTTAGGTATGTGAACCCCCCCTGACTGGCATGTGCGAGTCACTTACCTTGTGGGTGTCCCGGTATTGAGGGTGATGCTGCAGGGCTGCCTATGTTGGATGCACATAGTACACTCCCTACACATGGTTGAGCACAGGTAGTGTCATGATTGGCATCCATTTTACTGTATGTGAGAGTCAGAGAGAGGTGTTATTCCCTGGGTCCCTCCTGTGTCAGTGTATGTGCTATGCATTGCCTCTTTGCCAAGGCCAGGGCATACTGGGCATGCCTCCTTCTGCCTACTGGGGCAGGCCCAGGTTGTTCCTCTTCTGAGTCACTCTGTGACTGTGCAGGCCTTGGCAATGGTGGGGGGCTGTGTGGCCATGCCTCGTGCTGTTCCTGCTGCAGCTGTTTACGCAGGATCATATTGTGTAGCATGGCACATACGATGACAATTTGGGTACATGTAGCTGGTGAATACTGCAAGGCTCCACCTGATGTGTCCAGGCACTGGAACCATGACTTGAGCATCACAAACACACGCTCTACTATAATTCTGGTCTGTGCATGTGCCTCATTATGGAGTCCTTGTTCAGGTGTGTGTGCATTTCTGATGGGTGCCATCAGCCTTGGCTCCAGTGCATATCTAGCATCCCCCACTAGGTGACCGTGAGGGATGTCCCCATTGGCAAATCTCTGGTACAGCTGCATCAGATGCCAGATATGGGAATCGTGATAGCTTCCAGGGCAGCCAGCACACACATTCATTATTATGCCCTGGGCATTGCACATGACCTGATAGTTGATGGAGGGGAAGCCCTTGCGGTTGATGTCGACCCTACCCCGCTCCCTGGGTGGTGCTTTGATGCATATGTGCATGCAGTCTATAGCACCCACTACCTCAGGCTATTCTGCTATTTAATGGAACAGTTGCATATTGCTGGCCCATGCCTCACAGGTGTTGGGGAAATATACATGCTCACCAATATGTGCTGACATGGCATCCAGGAACTGGTGGAGTACCCCGGATGCTGATGCCTGTGATATTCCCATCATATCCCCAGTTGACCTTTGGAAGGTACCACTAGCTAGTATTCTTAGACCTACACCTACCTTGGTATCCACTGGGACTGGTGCCCCTCTGTTAGTTCTGTGTGTCAGGCGTGGCCGGCACAGCTCACCAATTTGCTGTAGGAGCTCCCTGTCCACCCTATAGCGCTCCACTATCTCCAGCTCATGTAGCCCCTGGTAGGTTACACTGGGTCTATACACTCTTCTCCATCTCCTCACTGTGAGTTGGTCAACAGCATTCACATCCTCACCACCCTCAGCGTCTTCCACAAGTTGTTGTATGATAGCTACTGCAGACCCTATAGTTTTGTTGTTTTGATTGTTAAAAGTTCCCCGCTTGTTTACACCAGTGGTGTACAGTTTGGGAAAAAACAGAGGGGAAGGTGTTTGTATAGTTTATAGTAGTGTTCTGGGCTGGGCTGGTCTGCTGCCTGTGTAATTTGCTGATTCTGATACATTTCACTTGCCAGCTATCCTAGTTCTCTTAGATTACCTTCCTACTGCTGTTTTCCCTTTCCATTGCCTTCCTGTTTAAGCCCAGGGGCACGCTGTGCAAACACAGTGCTCAAATGTGCACAGAGCTGCTATTTTATGGTTTAACTTTTGATTTAAACCTTTAAAACCTGGTGCATGGTGCGCACACGCACTTAGGCAATGTAAAGAGTGCTAAGGAGAGTCAGACACACACACCCTTGCTTAGCTGTGCTTAGCTAGGAGCAACCCTGAGCCACAGGGCTCCAATCCACTTACACTATGCTTGACACCCCCCCCATGATGTCAGCTAACTCCTAGGCTTGCACCCAGCTATTCCTATTCCAACACTGTTGGGAGCTGACTAGCATGCTGGGGAAAACTGGGATTCACTGTCATTCCCCTCATTTGCATATGATTGCCTGCTAATTCATAGTTACATGTCTCACACTGAGCCTCCCCCCTTAGCAACCGCTACTCACTGGCTATGTTGTGTTCTGCCTGCCATTGACTTTCATGGCAGAATAGTGATTGTAGTTAGAATGCTTATTTTAGGTTTATTTTATTATTTTCACCCCGATCCCATTTGTACGCCGCTGCCCTACGCTTAAACAGCCGAGATCGGCTAAAAAAAACAAAAGCTGATTTTTTAATTGTTTACGCTGTTTGCAATGCCAATGGCCTTATACTTGGCCATTGTCATGCTTCCTGACTGATATGCAGCCTTTTGGAGCTGTCACAACTCCGTTTTGGATTTTGCAGAAATGTACTCATTTACTAACCGAGTACATTTCTGCAGATTGCACTAGTCCTGCACGGCCGGTTTCAAGCTTCCTGGATCACACATTCACCTCATTTGCATGGATTTCTCCTGCAAATGGGGTGATTTGCATACAGGGGCTTAGTCCATGCAGGACTAGTGCAGGAACGCTCGTGCACACCCCTGCAGGCTGTTCCTGGATCACACGGCAGACATATTGCCTGCTAGAGCTCCTGCACTAATCCTGCATGCCGTGCAAGGCATGCAGAATCCGGAGGTATCTGTTTAATATGTATTCTAATGAAATGTGGACTGCATAGAGCTGACATTTGTACAGCACAGAGTTAACTCTCACCAATTCATTTCAGCCCATAATCACATTAATGTGCAAGAAAATCCTCATCATGGATTCAGATGCCTCAGAATTTGGCTGTATAATGCTGCCTTGCATTTAAGCATAAAAAGATGACCTACATGAAATAAGAGACACTAAAATTGTTTTGATCATTCAGTCAAGAAAAGGAAGTGGAAGAACTCTGATTGAAACATCAAAATAGTTGAATCTGCTTAGATAATGAAATTCAGTTAGTAAGTGCAGTGCATTTCCAAAATGATCCATCAACTTCTTGGATACCTTTATAATGTTTAATATTTTTTTCCAATGAATGATCCCAACATCATTTTAGTAACTGTTAAATTGCTACCAGAACTCTATTTACAGAACAATCTTGTGAGCAAAGAAAAAAGGACATATGCTAGTTTGGTGCATTACAAATACTGGAACATCACTGCATTTCGGAAAGTTAAGTTGTCAGACCAGATTACTAAACTAAAATACCTTACCTAAGTTTATTCTAAAAAATGCTCTGTATTACCCAGTGTCCAACTGTGTGCTTTAGTTTGATCTGGTATGTGATTCCCAAATAAAGATCAACAGGGTGCTATTTACCTAATTATGTCTGAATTTAGAACTTATATATATATATATATATATATATATATATATATATATATATATATATATATATATATATATATATATATATATATATATATATATATATATATATATATGTGTGTGTGTGTGTGTGTGTGTGTGTGTGTGTGTGTGTGTGTGTGTGTGTGTGTGTGTGTGTGTGTGTGTGTGTGTGTGTGTGTGTGGTTTACTATTGAAAGGTTGAATAGTATTAGGTCGAATGATGCTATACTCAAAAAATAATGTTTTTCACAATCATGAAAGAGCAGAATGTCAAAAATGGTTTGCATGATTAAATGCATTCGATATTTTCGACATTCCTCTCTCTTCCAGCCACAGCAGTTAGCTCACCTCTACTATTTTTCAGGGGGGCGATGGCCTCTGCAGCCCCCACACCCCCTGCACATTAAATATACCAACTCCGAGTCTGCACTACAGTGAGGAAATGGGCTACTTCCCTGTTCCTCACTGAAGCGTGACCTTCAAGCCATAGTAAGGGTAAGTCATAGTAAACACACATATATATATATATATATATATATATATATATATATATATATATATATATGAAGAAAGAGAGAGAACATGCCTCTTAGCAATTTGGAATTCCTTTCCTGAATCTATCATATGGACTGACCAAGAATTTCAAGACAGCGACTTTAAGTACTGCCTTGTGTGTATTTAAGTATTATTTCATGTTGCTTCTGATAGACTATGTGTTCCTTTTCATCCTGACAGACCTTTCCATTGCTTATATCATTTGACGTTGCTCATATTCCTTTTTCTCACCACTGTGCTACATTTACTGAATGTTGCATTTCTTCTTAGCGGGATATTCTTCCTGACATTCTCCTTCATTCTTTTGCTTTTTCTTGTACTTTTTTTCCTTTTGTCCTTATGTAGTTATCTGCCTACAGCATTTCCTGAGTTAAATTTTTATAATGATAAATTTTAGCAGTCTAGTGCATACTTGCTGTCAAAATAGACATTAGTGGTCATGCTTGTGTTCCTTGTATGATAACATTCTTATGTTTTAATTGTGCATTGTTATGAGTTACTATTTATGACCCAAACTGCATGTAATTTTTACTTCTTAGCGAAGTTTTGGAATACATTTTCCCTATTTACTGAGAATCATCCTGGCTGGTCAGCCCAGGTAAGCAAACAAGCAAATAAATATATAAATAAATAAACAAAAACAAATGAGACATAATTCATATTTTAACTAAGCCTACCCATTAATAAATTCCTCTTTCAAATCTATTTTTTCCTGAGGGGTTTCAAGAATGATACCCCACATATTGTTTCTATTTTTCCCTAAACTGCCTAACAAAATTGTTCATGTTAATGGAGGGCTTACATTTACCTTTCTCAGATCTGTCTTTTCTCTTTTCCCAGTTAAATGAGAAACATCCTGTCTTTGTGAAGTAGAACTGACATGAAATCCCTATGGCCTATTAATTTCCTGGAGGCGAGGACTGAGTGTACTATTTGTGGTACTGATGTCTGCCAGGGGAATGTTTTTTCAGTAGTCCTAGCTCCTCCCATCAGTCATTCTGCAGACTCCGTTAGTGCTTCACACAATGATGCATGTGTGCTGCCACTCACAGTATTCCTAGGCTTTAGGCATCATGGTCCAGCTTTCTGCAGTAATCCAAAGTGAGTGAGAGTCACTACACCCCCCACCCAGAATGGATAGTACAGCATCAACTGCTCATTCACATCCTCCTTGCCACTAATAAAACATTGGTCATCTGGGTTATAGTAAGGGCTTTATCCCTGAACCACAGTAGGCCATAATTTGTTTTCATGGAATATGCAACAGAGGTGAAATGGCAATCAGAAAAAAAGAAATATTCATTTTTTTTCTTATTTTCATTTAGTTTATTTATTTATTTATTTATTTAGTGATTTATTTATTGATGCATCCATTAACTGGATAGAGCACTGATCCCAAAGGACAATTTTCAGATTCAGCTCCACTGTAAGAATTATGCACAGTACAATTGAGGCATGCATAAAAGACATATATGACCAAATACAAAAGGTATGAAAGACTTGGCATAGTGCATACAGCACTATTCGCAGTACTAAGTAAAGCTTTATTTGTGATAGATACAGTATGTGCTGTAAGATAATACTCATAGCAGTAATACTATCACAGGAGGTTAATTGCATCATTCTGACAGCTGGAGTGCTGGAGCCATGTGATGGTCCCTTTGCTGAAGCTGTTACACCTTGCTTGTTTGTACAGGTAAGGTTTTTCATTAAGGTGGGAAGGAGAGATATCAGTTAATTGCTTGTGATGGAGTTCTACATTTTTGGGTTTCAGGAATGAGAAAACATGATCTGACTGCTCTAGCCTGGTGTGTCATATAAGGAGGCTGAGGGTGGAAGTGGAAAAAGATCTGAGATGATATGGTGGTTACTTTTCTGAGAACATGATGGAGACTAATTGTAAATTTATTTCTAAATGGTAAAAGTTTTAATAATTAAGCAAGTTTCACAGACTTGTTCCAGTATGCAGACTTTGGTTGCTAAAGGTTAAGGACCTGGTTATACAGTAAAACTGGCAAATTGACTGACAATAAAAAGTTAGTACTTTAGATAAGGTCATTGGTTGCAGATAACTGTGATACCACAGTCATATATCTAGAAATTTCTTTAACTCTGCTGGTTATTTATGCATTTTATATAAAATTAATGTTTGTTTTTCTCCTGGTCAAACATGAGATAGCCGCTCAGTCATGGAATATACTGAACACAAGTGAACAAAGTGTTCTATGACAGTTTGCCATTTACCTTATGCACCATGGTACTTGGTGCCTCCGGACTCATTCTGTATTTTCCTTTGATTGATGTCTGAAGTGTAAAATTTGAAACCTCATCAAACTGTGATTTATCCTCTGTGACATCACCAAAAATGTAATTGAACTTTACTGCCAGTGATGTCAAAGAAGGGAACAGTGTGCAGATGTATCCACAGACTTTAATGGACACACCACTGCATATGCATGGGTCCCCATCTGCTAAAACCTATGGATGCACCCAACACTATTCTTCATGTGATATCAGCGAGGGACAGTCTATAATTATGTGGCCAGCTTCTTAATAAAAAAATTACAAAGCTTTTTATTAAAAAAATCAGCCACATAATTTTGGTTAAAGCAAGTAAAAAATATATTATGGGACTTAAATTATATGTAGATTGTGAGGGACCCCTTTAAGGAAAAACAAGTAGACGAAAGCTATAAGCAATGCAGTATTTGAAAAGATATTAAAATTAACTAAATACTTTTTTTTGTGGACACATTTTATACGTGTGCCTTTGTTGTGTAGCCATTTCAGTTAATAAATACATAACTCTTCTTTTCTATCTACTCCTCTTTCCACAGGTTATGCTTCTTTTTCAACTTAGTCGCCAAAAATAGCTCAGCAAGGAAAAGGTTTGCCATTTTTGTAAATGATTCCCTTTACATTATGGTCATATACCACCCTAGAGATGACTATATATGCATCTAGGGTGGTTGCAAGGATTTTTCCCATTTAAAAATCCTTTAGCAATATTTCTTCTTAGTTCTTTTTGGGAAAATAACAGTCATTTAAACAGTAAGATTAACTGACAATATATTCCATGCTCTGTGCAGGAGCTCTGCTGTGTTTTCTCTTTGACATTCATTGCCACCACAGACTGTCACTGCTGCTATCAATAGCTCAGCTCACTGTCTATAAAAACTATACAGTTATTAACTTTCCTCTGAAGATACTGTATTTTATCTTTGAAATACTCAGCTGACAGTCTGGGTTTCTGTCATATGAGCAATGCCTAAAAACTACAGTGTTCCTACTCACTAATTTTTCCCTGTTCCACTACATAAACTTCCCAGGTTTTCTTGAAGATGATTGTAGGTCTATTATTTCAGTTCTTTCTATTATAAGCCAGCTTTTTACTTCATACTGAGTAATAAATAATTAAATAATTATTTCTTGCCAGTCAGAATCACTGCCCACAAGTTTGTTGCACAACAGCTTTGTTTTACATTGAACTTTTCTTTTTGACAATATTTCTTGCTTAGAAAAGCTCTCATAATAGAAATTAAAATCTTTAACAAATGTACAGAGGCTCAGTCTTGGAAAATTGACTTGGAGGGAGGAATTTCTCTTCTATGAGTCCTTCCCCTTGAAGAGTCACTTAAAATGTGTTATATGTGTCTATTAAAGTATGTTGCTGTTTTATTGCTAAAAACTGACTGCATGTAAGTGGTGATACAAGCAGGGAATGCATTCTCTGCACTGGCTACTAATTGCTCTCACTGGATTTTTCCCGATGTCTGAACTTTGCCCCTCATTTCCATTGTCTGGATAACTGTATAAATTGATGCCACCATTTCTGACATGTGTAACACTTTGACTTTTCTAGCTTGTTATGTTTGGAAGCATTATTTCTCACAATCATTTTTAAGATAACACTTCTCCTTGTTAAACTCTGCATTGCAAATTCACCTAAATTAACCATGTGTCCTCCATTCATTATTTTTGCAAAAAAATATATATGCCTTCTTTTGGATAGAAACTGATCAACTTTTTCCTGTAGTTTTTTAAGAAGTAGTATAAGGTAAGTCCTACAAAAAGATCTTGAAAGGTGCTACCATAATTTGAGAAATAATTACCAGTCACAAATAAATTTTAATTTGTGTAATTGTAATTGTTTCATAAATGAACTCCACTCCTAAGCATAATATAATGCACAGCTAAGGATGGCTGTCATTTGTATAAGCCAAGAAGATAAATACTTGTGAATTACTTTGTTTAACTTTATACATTTATATTTCTGAAATTAAAATAAATGGGTCTTCTCGAGTGCATTGTAAAACACATATGTGAATAATGTTACAGGTAAGTACTGTTTTTCTTCCTGACACCTAACCACACTTCTCCCTTTGTTCCTGCAGTCACTAGGATAATAAAGCACCTCATGTAAAACAGATGAAGGTTTTCAAAGTGATAAAGAAAGTAAGGCTGGCAAATGATATAAAATGTATAATGAATAACAATTCATGTATTGCACATTAATGTTTTTAAAACAACAAATTGAAAATATAGGCTATATGAAGATATAATTATTTGCATAAAATTCAGAATGCAAACTTGGGTATTTATTTATTTATAGATACTCAGACTGTAGCATAACTTCCATGCTCAGTACGACATAGTGTGTGCTTAAGCTTTGGAAGTTGTCCACAGTCTGATGCATTGAAGCCCATGGATGACTGGAACATGAGCTTAGATAGTATACATATTAAAAGTTAATCTCTCAGAATGGTGTGTCAGAAAAGGTAGTGAGGATTCCTGAGACAGTACAGATCTGCAAAAAAGAATAGGCTTCCAGTAAACGATAAACAGTTGTTCAGGTGCATAATTAATTGTAAACAGAAAGCTATATTGAATGACATACATCCTTAGTAAGTTGTGAATATGTCTGAAATGGTCTAAATATTTGACAAATTAATTTAAAAGCCTTAGAAATGAGTGAAAAAAATGATCGCATTCAATAGCTTAACCATTTATATAACTTTGCAAAATAAATAAATAAATAAATAAATCCATTTATCCTTAACCCCTTTTCCCATTTTTGCACATGAGGTTGCCAAGGTTTGCACTGAAGGGTGGCTAGTCCTGCAGTGGTAGTTCATCCATACCACTCTCTCGCACAGAATACATACATTAATTAATTAATTAATTAATTAATTAATTAATTAATTAATTAATTAAAAATCTTACTTTCAAGGCAGATTGGCATGTTTTGCCATTGTACTGGCAAAATCCCACAACAATTGTGGAATTCTAACTTTCTAAATACTTTAAAACCTTGACATATGACATTTTTGGTAGCTGATTATAAGAATAGTAGGCTTATTTCTTCTATTTACTACGTAAGAGTTCTGCCACTGCTTAGCATTTTAGAGATCTGTGTATGAATCTACATTTGCTTATTTCTAAGTCTGACTTAAGTATTTAGTAGAGGTGTGGTCACCATCATAATTAGAAACTACATTCATTAATTTTCATGGAATGCCATGTTCTTAACTAATTTTCATGACATTTTATGATATAATTGCCAAGAAACAGTGGCTGTGGTCACTGGATACAAAACAAAATAAATAATTCTGGGTTTGTCTCATTACACATTGAGCATGTCAGGCAAGGACATATAAGCCATTTTAGTAGAATCCACTCATTTATTTATTTATTGACATTTGATTACTGGGAAAATCTGACTGGGTAGAAGCCCATTTTCAGTGGAGGTCCAGGGACAAAACCTCCAAACTGTTACAAAACATTTTCAACAATAATTTTAAAATCTTCAAAATAAAAACATCTGCAGTTTAAATAATGGTTACAAATTACTGATAATTTACAATAATTGGTTAAGAAGCAGTACAAGTTATATGACAAGCATTTAATATTTATAGAAATTTTAGACAGTCTTACAGAAACTAAAGGTAAGTTAGTCTAATGCAAACAAGAATTGCAATATTAAGTGAGGGAAAAAAACAGGCTTATTGTATATTTAGAGAGAAAGTCAAGGAAGAGAATTTGATAGAAATAAGGAAGTAAATAAAGAAGAGAGAGTAAGGTGGTATAAGGAATGGAAAGGTACTTGTTCACATTTAGGGATATAGTTTATCCTAGTTTTGAGCAAGAAAAGAGCCAGATTTTAGCTAGGAAGTCTCTCAGAGTGGTTTTGAAAGATGAGAGGGAGGTTATTGACCTGATGGATACAGGTAATGAGTTCCAGACCTTAGCAGCTTTATACAAATACAGACAATGCCTAGCAGATTTGAAAGGTTTGTAGACAGACAGGAGTTTTTGGTCTCTGGATCGCAATGACTGACTGGGAACATAGTTGTGTAGAATGTTTTTTAGTGCTGGACAGGCAGATGGATGATGGATAATTTTATAGGGGGAAAAGAAGCTTTGTACATGTTAGTTTTTAAAGCAGTTCTAATCAATTTAGGCTTTTTAGTGCTATACAGTAGTGGGTTCTGAAAGGGGTATTTCATGCAAATTTAACAACTTTGTTATAGCATTGTTCAAGTTTTATATTTTGTGAAGCTTGGAGGTTAGTAAAGATGGAAACATCATAAAGAAAGTTGGGGCGAGATAAGTAGAGAGCATGGAGTGTCATTTTACTGACTGATACCTATTGGACAGGATGCTTTTTAACTGCAGAAGGGCTGGCTAAGAGAGATCTAGTGAAGGCATTTGAAGTAGAAGTTTGCTGTGACAAACTGCAACAAAGGCTTTAGACAAATCTAGAAAGAAGGAAGAGATTAGTTTGCTATTATCTCTAACTTTATTGACAGTATTTATATATGTTAGAAGGGCAGTGCTGGTACTAAGAGTAGGATGGAAACCATGATGTATAGGGGATAGGAGTTCTTCCTACAGGAGATAGTCTAGCAATTGCTTTTAATACATTTTTCAAGTATTTTGGCAAGGACAGATAAGATTGCTATAGGTCTAAAGTTATTAATGTCTGTTGAATTTCCTCTTTGTACACAGGGATAATGTGTGACTTTTTCCAGGGAGAGTGGAAATGTGGGATCATGGATTGACCTATTTTTAAGGATTGATACAGGTCAGGTGATGCTATTGGCTGCTATTTTAGGTACTCACTTGGAAGGTCATCAGATGAGAAGGGGAGGTTTAAGTTTATTTAAGAGTAGTTTTATACAGGATGTGGGGCAGGTCTGAAGGTGAAATTAGATGTGGTGATATGTGGCTGTTGGGCAAAGTTGGGATTAGATGTTGAGGAATCCTTGGTTAGAAATGCTGTACTATCTTGAACTGTATTGCATTTTCAAGTGGTGAGTTAACAGGAGAGGGGTTTGTGTTGAATTTTAGGCCGGGTATGTAAGATTTCTTTAATGGATATCCAAAATTTTAGTATTATTCTGAAAGTTATTATAGTATATTTTTTGTCTTCATTTGCCTTTTAGTATGATTATAAAGAGCATTATAAAATGTTCACGGTATTGAGGTGTTTTATATTTCTGCCATTCTTTCCATGCTTTTTCTCTATCCTGCATTAACATTTTACTCTTTTTGGATAGCATTATTTGTTTATAGTCTTTTCCTTCTAGGAGGTGCAAGGCTATTTAGGATATTTAGAAAAGTTGTATTGAATTAATTTACAGCATCATCTAAGGGGAATATTTTTAGGAAGTTCTAGTTGATAGATGATAGTACAGTAATAAACATTTTTGGGTTAACCTTGGAATGGTTGCATGTTGCTTTATAAATATACTGTTAACTGGATGTGTGAGATGTCTGATCATATAAATTGAGAGATGATCACTGAGAGAGTCTGACATTGTACCTGCGGTAGTGTATTTATTGGGTTATGCTACTAGGATACAGTCTAGTAGGAAATTTGATATCGTGCTGTCACTTGTGGGGCTATTAGTTCTGCGAAACCATATAGGTTCACCCTCAGGTCAATCAGTTTATAGCCAGTACAAAGCAATTATCAAAGAGATAAGAAGTAAAATAGGTTTTCTGTCATTTCCTGAGACTAAATAACTGGCATATGCAGTATATTCTACTGGTCAAGATAAAACTTAGTAAGTAGTCCTTAGACTAGTGTATGTATTATTTGACTTTCAATCAGGAAACAGGCATGTATTCAGTTGATTAAGTCAATAGACAGCAAGGTTCTTCATGATAAATGTGCCTACATTATAAAATGACAAAATTTTCATTAAACTTGTGGGAGTAAGGCCTTGTGGCAGAGCTCCTGCAGTATCGAGGTCAGCTGTAGTGGCCACAGGCTCTGAAATGAAAGAAAGAGAAAAACTCTACTAAACTGTAACATTATTTTAAGTCAATAAAGGTAGTACTTATTATACAAAAAAAGAGATAAAGGAAGGATCACAGTAAGTCATAGCAAGAGAATACAGGGGAAGTATAAGGAAAGTGTGATGGTAAGAAAGTGTATGAATGCAAGATCTAAGTAGTTTTAGCAGGGCGTATACTGAAAGAGAACCACAGTAATACAGGTTATATATATATATATATATATATATATATATATATATATATATATATATATATATATATATATATATATATCTGTATCAAGCAAATTATCAGAACATGGCACTACACTGATAAGCACAATATAAAACCATCACTTGGTAAACATTCATGGGATTAACCAGTATGTCAAAACAGTGTTACATATATCCCAGAACACAAGTAACTCAGACTGCATACATATGTGTTAAAGGGAAACACACTCAGCATACATAAAGCTTAATCAATCTGAATGAAATTGTTACAGATATAACACACTGCCAAAGACTTTTCTCTGTTTTACACAGTCTTAGAACAAATAGAAATAGCTGCATGATGGGAGATACTGAGTGTAAGAGGAGACAACACTACAACACATTCTACTACAGTGACCATCCCACCCTCATATCAAATTATAACAGACAGCAGTCAGTCTATAGCCAGTACAAAACAATTAACAAAGAGATATGAAGTAAAACAGGATTTTTGTCTTTTCCTGAGAATAAATAACTGGTATATACACGTGTCCTTCTGAAACAATAAGGGATGACTCAACAAGTATGCATTTTCATCATCACAGCAGAAGTAATCAGTGAGATTACACAAATATAGACAATTTTGCAGTGTGTAAGCTGAATAATATCTGAATGCACTCATGACCACCTTTTATGTAGTTATTTACAGACTGGACATATTATGCACATTTTAGGCTGAAGTAAAAATTCCTAGGCAAGAATATTAACAGCATTTGTTTTCACATATGTGAAATTTTCTGAGTCTGATCTGAAAGCTGTGCAGAGAATAGCTTCCCTGATTTCAGCAGATGGCAGAATCATGGAGTAGAGGAGCCATAACACTATTTACATGCTAGTTTTCTTGTCTGATTAGTAAACAGTAATTTTGTTCTTTAACTTTCATCAGGATGCACAAGGGTGCCTCAGTTTAGTTCTGAACTGTTACCTATTTGAGTTTTTACAGGCTAGAACAACTGATAGCTAGAAGTGTGTGGCAGTGATGTTTAAGTTTATCAGAAACCAGCATGGACCTGGAAAATCTGTAATAGCCAAAATCACATCTGTCATATTCTGAGAGCTGTAAATATTACGTAGACTGCCTCTTGGACCTTTTTAAGCAGCAAGCCAGGCCACACGAGTAAGTGTAAATACAATATATATATATATATATATATATATATATATATATATATATATATATATATATAGATAATTTAGTGAAAACGATTACTCACTACATTTTTTTCGGGGGGGGGGGGGCTAGAGTGGGATTGAAACACAAGTATCCAGAAAGAGTCCACACAGACATGCAAAACTCCACACAGACAGTTAGTGGTGGTGAGGCATGAACTGCCATCACCCTGCAGCTGTGAGGCAGAGATCACTGTGTACCACTGAACCACCTTGCTGCCATTGCACAGTACTTGTAGCAGCACTGCTTAAACTGCATTTTTTCAGAGGATGAAAACATTCAGTTATTTTATGTAGAAATTCTCGTGTCTCTTTGTCTTTCAAATTACCTGTCTGGTATGTTCTGTGAGAATCATGCTCTGATCAAAATGTTGCCCTAAGTATTTGTAAAAGAAAAATGTCTTAAAAAAGAATACTGAATTCCAGTATTGATTTTCAAAGCCCTTGTCTTGCCTGTTTTCTAATTTCAATTCACAAATATATATTTCTTTCACTTGACAGCATTCAAAATTAAGGTATTATCATTTACAGGTGAATGTTGTTGATATAGGCCACTGGAAATTAATCTGTGCCTGCTTAAACTTGCTAGAGCACATAAGCAACACTGCATCATTAACACATTGAACTGTATTTATGTTGTCACAACTTTATTGTATCATATTGACTTCTTTCAAGCATCACCCTCCTTTTTTCTCAATAACCACATCATTGGTTTGTTTGTATTGATCTTTATTCACTGGAAACCTGTTGGACTTCTTTAAAACTTTTTAATTACTTATTTTCTTTATTAAAAACAACACATTCAACTTTATATCCATTTTATTAACTTCTGTTGGCAAGTTCACATTGAAAACTTATTAGTCGTGGGTTACTAAATGTTACTTAGAGGATACATGGTATGCCTTGAGGCTTGTCACACAACTACAGGCTACTGGTTTCACTTCTAAGCATCACTAATCACACTAATAGTATTAAGGAGTGATGGGTGATATTAAGACAGGTAGGGGTAAAAATATTTGTGTGTATACAGTGCACATTACAGCCCCACTACATTAAATTCAGAGTCACACTGTTGACAATTATAGCAAAACTTGACAAAAGCAGAAAATGTTCAACTGAACACACTGTCAAGTAGCAAACAACACTCTTCAAGGTTATAGAGCAATCTGAAGCTTAAAATGGTTGGTTCTTTCACTAGAGCCCTCTGGAACTGATTGAAGAAGCAATTATTTGCTAGATTAATCACAAAAAGCACAAAATAATGTATGTTGTCCTAATAAATGCAGTAGAAAAACAAATAAAAACTTAACCCATATCTTGGATTGCTGGTATTTTATTCAGTCTGGTAGAGATAGTTCAAGTCCAGTAAAAGAGGTCACAGTCCAAAGCTTAACAGCTCAGCACATAGCAACTCATAGCAAATGACTGTTAGGCTAGTTGTAACAACACTGAAAAAAAAACTGATAAAATTCAAACAAGTGCACTGGCAAATAGCAGATGATACTCCTCAAGGCTCTACTGTAGCCTGAGACCTAGAAACGGCTTGGTTCCTTTTCTGTTCTCACTAGAGTAAACCAGAATCACTTTTTAGCTGGATCACTGACCCAAAAATATATATTTATTACAGTAAACTCAGTAGAAAAACACTTATTCCAGATCTTGCAGGGCTTTTATTTTAGTTAATCTAGCAGAATAGATTAAATCCAGTAGAAGAGATCACAATCTGGAGTTTAACAACTCGGCATGGAGCAGCATCTGAGTTAACATTAAGTAGAGCAGTGAAATCTAGCAAATGTGGAACTCTGGAAAAATGCAGAAAAAAATGTGGAACTCTGTGGAAAAATGCAGAAAAAAATAAGTCCAACATTTTAGTAAAGGAATCTAGTATGTTTATGGAGGAAAATGAAACAAAACTGTAGGGGAATGCTCAAAAAAGGGGAGAAAATACTATATTTTCTTAGCATGGCTTTATAAACAGGTAGAAAAAAGAAAAAAATAATAATGCAATGATGTAAACCACAAATATGAGCAGGAGGCTGACATACTTGGGTTTGTTGCTAATAAAAAGTCAGGTAATTTTTGTTTACAGTTTTGAGGATGACTACAAATGACCAACTGAATTAACTACTTTTAAAGAAAATGATGGGGTTATTTTGGAAATGGAGGTCAGTGAGTACAAATGCATGGGTATTGCTGCAACATTGTAGTATGTTGAAGGGAAGGAATATCAGCAGAATATGGGAAATAGAAGAAGGCAGAGCTTTTGCAGTGTATACAGAAGTTGATAAAGGGAGTGGTGAAAACAATGACCAGAATTTGTACCGCTCCCGCCACTCTAAGACAAAAGAAGGAAAGAATAATATTATGGAGTGCAGGCAAAGCTGATCTCCAAAGACATCTAAAACTGTTTTTTCTTTTAGCAAAGGACAAGCCCCCTCCTGCACCACCTCACACCCTTAGGTTCATAGGTATATACTAGAGGATCCCTATCAGATTATCAAAGTTTCAAAACTTCGAAATTCATGTGTTTGGGATTATATGATTGAAGTTTTGAAACTTCAAACATTTTGAATGGAGATCGCTGCACAGAATGGAATGGGAAATTTACCCTTTTCCAAAATGTAGTGCCATCTCAGAGTTGGTATATTTAATTAGCAGGCGGTGGGGTGGGGGGGGGACACAAAAATGTTACAAATGCAATGTATTTATTTATTTATTTTTGTAATGTTCAAAGTTCTGAAACTTTGATCATATGATCTTGGCCATATGAATTTTGAAGTTTTGGAACTTCAGTAATCTAACATAGACCCATACTAGGCTAATGACCAAAAGAGCTTTTATAAGGCTAGCTATGCAAGCCAACCCAGTTGTATCCCAATGCAACATGGTTGTCTATTTGGAGGAGTCTGTTAGTTAGGAGGTTGCTAAAGTTTTAGTGTGTGTTGGGGGGTTTGTTTGTAAATAATTACTGTTGGTCTCTGTTTATCAGAGACATGAGAGCCAAACCTGGGATGATTTTTGATTACCTATCCAGTGCTTAAGGCTACATTTGAATAGGGTTAGAGATTGACTCTGCTACACATGGATGAGGAGTCTATTCCAGAGTGCAAGGATCCTCTGAGACACATATCTGTTTCACCACAATTTTCTAAGTCTAAATACTTGGAAATAGTCTTTCTCGTGCTATTCAGTTTGTGGATGTAAAAAAAGGTCCATAAGGATTGGATCTGATGATGCCTTATATGCCAGGCATAGACTGCCTGTTAGTTATCTGTAGGAGACTGAGTGTAGAGACAGGGCTTTAAGGCAACCTGTAAAGGGTAATGTATTAATATCCTGGATTGTCTTGGTGAGAAACTTCAGTGGGTGATCCAACTGTTGCATATGCCTGGTCAGATACATGCCGAAGGGGGAATTGTACTCAGTGATGGACCTATTAATTGCTGAGTAAAGTGGTACTATAACTTCCTTGGACCCAGATGCCATACTCTTACTTATAAGTTGGGTGACATAGAATGGTTTTCTTACTACCTTAGCTAAGTGGTGGTCAAAGGTGAAGTTACTGTCTATATATGTTCCCAGATCCTTGACACCTGGGTCAACTCTTATGGTGTCTTATCAATGGAGTAATGGAGTAATGAAACTGGGTGGACTTTTTCCCAAAAGGCACTATACTGCAGTTCATGGCATTGAGTTTAAATCTGTGTCTTTGGCACCAGCCATGTGTCTGTGTGAGACCCTCTTGCAGAATGTTATTGTTGTGGGGGGCAATCGATGATAGCTCCCAATTTGTAGTCACTATAAACTTGGTGAGCCAGAGGTCCTTGGCATTGGTGTTGTCCTCCAATAAGTAGATGTTAAATAGGATTAGCCCAGCTCTGAGCCCTGAGGTACTCTACTGGTGACAGGTCTCTTGGATGAACTGATCTCACCAGTCATGACCTCTAAGATCATATCTGTGAATCAGCTGGCAATCCAATGTGTTATGCGGGGATTTATGTGTAGTTTAGTGAATTTTTTAACAATACCTTAGTGGGGTATTGTATCAAATACTTTAGCCAGTTCTAGGTAGGCAGTATGCACTGTATTCCCCTCATCCATTGCCTCAGTGACAATGTCAAAGAAGTCTACCATGTTAAGTAGACATGACCTTTCTTTGGCAAAAACATACTAGATAGGTCCATTGTCTGTAGGTTGCCAATGCATTTGTTCATTATTTCCATTGTAATACTTATGTTCTTAAATTTATATTTACCAGTTAAACACCCACATTTCAACATTCAGCAGTTTCAAACAATCACTGAATTCATTCCAAAACAAGAATAAGCAAATGATTTTTATGGTGCCATAGACTGAGAAAATATAGGACAGCCTGTGTAATCCCCTAACAAAGATGCCCTTTGTTATTACATTGAATTATTTACAAGTTTAGAAGTAAGATTATTAGAAGAACATTATGTAGAAATAAAACCCGATACTATGGAAGTGATTCATCATCTTAGAAAAGTACTAGTATCTCCCAGAAGTATAGGTGAACAGGAACTGCATGGAAAGCTTATTGGCACTGAAAAACATTTAGTCAAGAGAATGAGTGCTGTACAGAAAGAAGAGATTTGTACTGATACAAGAGGATCTGAATAAAGTGTTTGATGTGCATGAGCAAGAATTTGGACAGATTCTATTTACTTCACACTACCCTTGGTCTAAATATAGATGGGTGGAGAGCACTATCTAAACTATAAAGAATTGTTAAGAAAAAGTTGGAACAAAAGTTATTTTCATTTCACAATTCTGAAATATAGCAATATTTCACTACAGGGACTTGGTTTCTCACCAGATGAACTTGCTAATGGGCAGGTGTTTGAAAACCATATAACCTGCATTGCTAATGCCTGAGGAACAAACAAACAAATTAAAATAAATACTAGAACAAAATCAGTGGAGGCAAAAATATTACGGCGATAGAAATTGCAGAAAACTTCCAAATTAAAAGGGAAACCTGTCACTTGTTCAAAACATTTCTTAGCAAATATTGTTGTTACAAACTAAAATCACTGAAAGCCTCTTTCATCTCCAGTGAAGTTTGTCCTTTTTCCCACTGTTGTGAACAGTGGAGTAGGTATACAGAAGTTATATGGAGATGTGGGAGGGGGTGCAGGGGTCTTGCCCTGCTTGAAAAAACTTAGTTTTAAGTTTCATTGAAAGTGTCTTTCAGTGAGGTATATACACAGCTTTGTTACTTGCTGAAATTTCCAACACTGGATCAATGTGATCCTATTAACATATTGGACGCAATGTAAGAATGCAATAGCCATGCAAAAATCTGAATCCTGAAGTAGGACTTGATAAAACAGCTAAACTGATTCACTGTATGTTTTTTAATGACCCAAGCAAGCTAAAGAGAAGAACTGTGAAGAAAAGCTCAGCTCAAAGAAAACACTGAAGAGACACTTAATTAAAAATAAATTTACACAAATATATAAATATATAACACTCCAAAGGCTTTCTTTTCACAAAGACTCCTTTAAAATGCTTAATGCATACTTTTCAACTTCTTACCACGAGAAATCTAGACAAAAACAAAAATAATGAAGGGACACAGGTCCAAAAATAAGGACAGATTGTAACTATTACTCTAAACTAAGAAAATTGCTATTGTAACAGATTTTGTATTAGTATGCATTTTTTGAAAGATACAAAGTCTGAAATGCAAACGTCTGTCATTAGTTAGTGACTTCAGTCCTCAATGATTTGCTAGAAAACCACACATTTTATGATGAACATACCAAAAATACGAGGCAAAATCTGGACATTCTGCAGAAATGTGGAGAGTTGAAAGGTATAACTCCGCATATTGTAATGAAGTATCTCCTAAGTGTTTTTTTTTTTTTTTGTATACTGGACTTTTTTATACAATGAAATTCATTACGAGAGTTACAATACAGAGATATTTCATATCATTTAACCTAGAAAAAATAATGCTATAAAGTAAAGCAGCCATTATTATAGAAAAAAACTTAGATTTTTTTGTCATTTAAACCTATTTCTAGAGGAAGTGATCAGGAATTTCTGTGGTGGAGCAAAGGGAACATTCTTGATACATGGTTGCTTAGTTGCAAAATGCTGGGGTACTATATAAATCACTGAATAGAAGGGAAAGTACTGAAAGTCAGATAAGCTGAAGTTGAACTAAATGTATTTATGTGTCCTTTGCTAACTAGGTTGATCCCACTAGGCAAGTAGCTACTTTTTATGGAAAACCCTAGGAGGTATTTACACTACCAGGGGAAATTTGGTCAAGACATCAGGGAACTTTCCCTGCTCATCATTGTTATGTGAATTCCAGATTTCACAAATACCTTTAGCTGTAACTCATGGGCTGTGACTGAAATGAATATGCTTTGGATCAGTCCACTATCCAAGTTAACAAACCAACAAATAAATAAATAAACAAAGAACATTTACATAATGTGGTAACCACTCCATTTATGACTGTATATCTCTAGGGGTTGTGGGGCAGCGGATGGCAATATACAATAATGTTAAGCATGATTAATGTAAAGCTACATCATTTGCCTAAACAGATTTTTCTGAACCAAAACTGATGCTTTTTTCTTTACATGGGGGTGACTAAAGCACTATTTTTGTGTGGTACACAGGAGCATTTAAGAGTACAAAGAAACAAAATGTATTGTGGGTATCAAAAAAATTGATGGTTTACGGAAAAGGACCACTTCTGGTGATACAGTGAGCCTACTAAGGCAGTGTAAATAGTTAATATTCTGGAATCTTCTGGACAGCTGATGCAAAAGAATATAAAGAAGAATATGCAAAAGACAAAAGTGTATTGAGCAAGAGGGAGCATTTTTTGTGGTTAGTGGGAAAAAGGCAAGGAGTGTATTGTTAATATGAAACAAAAAAAGGAATGATAATATTTCAAAAAGTTGTATTAGCTTGGAAGTTAGTTTAATTTCACAAGAGGAAACTGTTAAAAAGAAGAAGGGGTTGTTTAAACTGAAGCCTAATTTAATAAAATGGGGTGCTAAATGAGGGTTTTAATGTACCATGATGGTCTTGAAATAATAATGTTACTGTATTTTCTAATGTTAATACTCTAAAGAGATTTGGAAGAAGATGGAATGTGATTTTGTTACATTCAGTACACTCATTTTGGAGTAGAAAGGGAAATAATGAATACATATTTTTTAGAAATAATACATTTTTGGTTATTAGGGATATTTACTCAGAGGATGTTAATTTGTTAATGGGGAATACTAGTTTTAAGTTACTGAGGGTAATGAACAACTATACAGGACAAATTCTTAGCACTGATACAATGAAGAAAGAGATGGATTATCCCTTTTCTCCTGGGATTTAAAAATGTGACAAATTATTTAGTGATATTAGACCATATATGATGGTTAATGGAGAACGTCTGTGGGCAGAAGAATTTAATGGTATCATAAAGAGAGAGGGGGGTAGGCAAGAAGTACAAAAAACATTAAATTGGCAAAGGAAATCCTGAAAATGCAAGAAGTAATTAATTTAATAAAAATGAGATGTACACGTATGAGGAGATTTGCCACATTTTGGTCTGTGTAATTATTCTATTTATTTACTGATTTTCTTCTATTTTACTTAAGTTTTATTTTATTAAATTACTTTTTATTGAATTTTTAAAAGTTCTAGGTTCAAAAGTTCAAAAGCAAAAACTTGTTGCTTGTAAATTGCTGGAGGTGTATAAATCCAGGGCATATATATATATATATATATATATATATATATATATATATAAAACAGGTAACAAGGAAAATTATTTGAGAATGCTCTTGGCAGAGATACCAAAACCAGTTGCTGTGTGAGAAAATCTTTTTTGTTGTTAGGTTTATATACTTATATTGTTTTGCTCTTCTTTCTTGCATGTCTTATTATAGTGTTCTTGTATTTGAAGCAATGTTTTCCTTTATGCGAGTTGAATATTCTTAGAGTAAAAACAAACATATATTTGCTGTGAGCTCCAGAGGACAATAATTTCTTCTGAACTGTGATGGGATATTAAAACTAGTCAATGTATTTACAGTGACAATTCAAGCGCTTTTAAGACATCTGCCAAATTAAACTGTTGTGTTTCAGATTTTTTCTGTACTTGCACTACTTCCTTCATGCTTTTTACTTGTTTCATTTTATTATACTCAATTGCTTTATCTGGGGGTGATAAAAATGTTAAACCTTAGACCAGATGTACACCTTGTGTGTCTTTCCCCAGAGGATATTTATTGCTTATGTATTATAGAACCAGTTAGAAACTAGCCATTGCAGGTAAGGCAAAAAAAAAAAAAAAAAAAAAAAAAACAAGTTCAAGGATTGCCTTGAGAGAGCTTCCACAATGGGCACATGTAAGGAAGTCTGTTTGGTTAATGTGTTGATATTGCTTCCTTCATGGTTTTCTCTTGTTTTATTGCCACAGTATCCCATTCACATCACCACAACCAGTAGTTCCACATCCCATTCCCACTAATTTACCCCACAAGTTAATTGTAGCGCTTACTATTGTTATACAAAGTAGATGTAAACAACTATAATAAGCATAATGTATAACATAAACTTATTATATTTACCAATTTAGTGGATCTTTGACAAAGGTAAAAGTGGGACTTACAAACAGCACACATTTCTCTTAATTTTATTTCAAATACTAGAGATCTTAATTTGTCTGTACAGATGCTACATGAGCTAACTTTCAAAGAACTGCTGAGTGGCTCTTATCTCAGACAATGTATGAGACTGCTTCATGCTCATAGAAAATCCACTGCTTACTGAAGTGACCTTCAATATCTTTGTGGTACATGAGTTTGTGCACAATAAGAAGCTGTGATCTCAGCAACAGTTTCATCCTGTAAGCACATAAGCGACTGCCACATGCACAGACGTTATGCAGAGTACAGTTGCAGAAGCCATACTTGTTTCAAATGAATCAATAATTTCAACACAACCAGTGCTCCATAACTATAACACATTATACAATTCTGCTAATGATTAGCGGTAATCATAAATACATTGTTACCATGACTTGACAACCCAATGACTTAATATCAGAATACTTTAAACATGACTAAAGTCATACATGAAAGCTGATAAAGTAGACACTATCACCAGGCAACCTCAAAACATCTTCTAAAATAGACAGATATGTTGTGTTACTTACCTCTAGCCTAAAGGAGCATATCAACTAGGTTAAATAGAGAACAAAATTAGTTATGACATGATCATTGTCCTTGTTGGTATGAACAGTGTAAGGTAGGCTTTCCTCTTGATTATGCAATAGGGTATGCTAACATTACTGAATATTGTTAACATGCATGGCAAAGCCCATCTGCTTAACAAAATCGTTCTTTAGAATTTACAGGGCATGAAAAAATGGTGGATGTGAAAAACTGAGGGGCTGCCAGCCCAGCCAGATAGAGTTTTGTAAATAATTCTATGTCATTGTAAATATTAATATGATCCACAGGCTGGTTTCACAAATGTAAGAACACTGTGTCATGTGTTGAGCTTCACAAATGTAACCACAGTGCACCCTGCTGGAAGAAAGCTGATAAGTAAAGAATTTTACAACTGTGTGTGATCTCAAGCTTGGAGACAGGATGTCCGAGACAAGAAATTCTTTTTATTGTCTTAAGACACATATAATTACTAGGTTTCACATGTAAAGTGTCATTTATTGCTGTGGCTTCCTGGCAGGTGCAGATTACAAAGAAATGTTAAATCTTAAGTTCTGTGAGCATGGGAAACTTAAGCAGAACTGTCAAGAATTATGTAATCTGAAATGACTCAGCAGTAATATGTATTATCAATTTAAGACTTTCTCAGAGAGAAAGATTTAGCATTTTGTATCTTCTTCTAGACCTGTAAACATCAACTCACCAGCACTGTGCCTTGCTTTGTAAGCAAGATATTTAGAACATAGTTTCTGTTAGAGACAGAGAGGAATATAGCCAGATTAGTGTAGCTGTTTTCTATATTTATGTGAGACTTTCCTACAATATTGTTTTATATTTTCCTGTGATCTCTGAACTCTCTGTTATCACTGTGTTGAATCAATGAGTATTGTCTTGTGTTTTTATTATTTATTATTAAATATTTTTAAACCTCTCAACTGTGGCTGTTTTGTGTAGAGATAATTTAAGCTCTTAGCGTACTTGAATGTATTTGGTGACACTGTATAGGCCACTTCTAGATAGCCTTCAAGTCTCAGTCACATTTACCAATTGGATAATAACAACATTGCACAGTAGAACTGGACACCCTTTGGTAAGGGCCTTTATAACAGTGGACTAGGGTGGTTGGTGGCAGTCCGTACTACCTTATAGTCTGGGAAGAAGGGGTCATAGCTGGAAAACCTGTGCCAGCCTTCCCCAGGAGTGTCTGTGTGTTTGTATATAATTCATATCTCAAAATGTTTGTGTGTCAGCTACTTGGGCAGGGACACAAAGCACTGATTGGACAGACAGGGTGCTGGAGGTTTTGGCTTGACCACTCAGCTGAGATCTGAACCCTATAGCTGTGCCAGTAGGGAGTCTTATTGGGGATCTGGAGAGAAAGGGAGAAACCAGCCCCAGACTGACTGTGATCTTTGTGTGCTCTTAAGGGAAATTGTACTTTACTGTGTGTGTACTTGTTATTCTCCCAAAATGGATGCCCCACACTGGTGCTAGTGGTGAGGATTGAGGCTCCTTGATTACTGGGTCAGTGCTCGGGCATTACAGTGGAATATAATCAGTAGATGTGAAAATTGTCTTACAGATGGGGTTCAATGTTTATTAGCCTAGAGTGAGCTATGTGATCAGCCAGAGTTTGCATGTGGTAGATTTTACCTCTGTCCATGGGGAGCAACGTTAATGAATGGAAAACTCTTCATCCAGAGACATAGCTAAGGTGGGGTGAAGGGTGCATCTGCCCTGGGTGCAAGGGGTTAGAAGACATGATTGGCAGATGCTGATTGATTGTTAGTACAGTCCTAATATTAATTTCTGTATTGGCATTCCGGAATACAACTACAGAAATGGATATTTCTTTTGTGGTCAAGACTACATCACTGATACGCTTTAGCGCTTTGTGTGGGGTATAAGTTGCAGAAAGCCACTTATGAGTGGCTTGCTATTGTTTTAAAAGTAGAACAGCTTTTTTTTTTTTTTGGTCCTCAACTCATTAATTTTGTTGGAACCACTGTTTTAATATGGTTTGGTTAGGGGGTCTTGCAAGAGTTGTTAGTGACCAATGATTAATTATTAATGTATATTCATTTAGTGATGAATTTTCTTTGGTGATTTAGAGCATATAATTCTATTGGAGGGTTTTATAAATGGTTTGTAACACTAATTAATTGATTCTGAAGAAGTCTAGACATAAGCAGTCAATAAAGAATAAAGTGTATATTTCTGAGGATTTGTTTGCTTTACTGGTAGCAGTTCATTAACTGTTAGTTCTGTTTCCGGTTATTTACTTATTTGTAATTGTTCAGTTTGTATTTTCTTCTAAAAATGCTTGCAATTTATTCAGTGCTTTAGACATTTATCAAATCTTCTTTTCTTAGATCTGAGTCATTGGACATTTGGTGGCACAATAGGTAGCAGCACTGTATCTTGGCTGCAGGGTGCATAATCTGCTTCTGGCCTCCATGTGCTATCCGAGTGGAGTCTGTATGTTCTTTATATGTTAATATGCATGAGTATATGGGGTTCCTTCCAAATAAAAAATATGCTATTTAAATTAACAGACTACTCAAATAAATAAGTAATTAAATTGTCCCTAAGCTTGCATTTTCTCTAAATATGCATTCAACTTAGTGGGTCAGACTAGCTTAACTGAATATAACACATACATAAATGCTGGCACCTAGTGCATCTGTAGGGGTTCCTATTATATGAGCGCAGACACATTCTGTTGAATGCGTCTTGATCGAACATAAAACAGTGAAAAGGCAAAGTAGCAAAGTGGCTTTTAAACAAATTCTTTCCCTGGGAAAGAATTTGCTTGGCCTCTTCTGTTACCTTGCCATTTTCGGCACTGCAGTGTGATCTCGGAGCTGGTATATTTAAGTAGGGGGGTGTGAGGGGCAAAGCCCCCCACTTTTTGTAATATTTTAAAGGTTTTTATTTGTATATTTTTTTCCTGATGTTTCGACATTGTAAGCTTTTGCTTACATGGTGTTGATTAATCATCGTTTGCTTTTTTAAGCATTTGATGGTGTAATATAGATCCCATCTGTAGCACTACATCCATGTTAACAATTTCTAACGTGGTTGTCATGGAGAAGGACTGGGTGGTAATAAGCTGAGCAAGGCAAACAAAAACTGCACCAAGAACACTGATGTACTGCTATAGATGCATGACTTAACATGAGAATATGGGCACACAAATGCAGGAACCAAATGGCAAAACACCCTGGAATACAGAACTGCTGTATGACCTCTCATATGTCATTCCATTATGTATGATCATATGTCTTCTCCAGCTGCATAAATCACATTTAGAGCATGCTAACAACTTCTCAAGCCCCCTCCCCTCTAGTATCTGTGAGAGAAGAATGATCTGATTCATACTTCCATTGTCAAGACAGAATCACTACTTTTCTTCTTGAATCAGAGGCTCACCTATTGGACAGTATTTCCTTTCCAGTTCCTTGGCATAGGCTTTCCCAGAGCAGCTGAAGAAGATAAGCAATCTATGTTTGGAACATACATATAGTTTCCTACTTTTGAAAAGGTGGACTACCATTCCAGTTTGCTCATCTGGTGTTAATATTTTTTTCTTCCACACATCATTGGAACTACATATTAACCACAACACAACAGTGATATTCAATACCTGCACCACTACTAGTCAGATGTACTCCAGTTTTGCATCTTTGCCACTTAGAATCTGTTTACTTGCTTTGATATTGTAAGGTGTAGAAATTGGTTAAGTCCCACCACTTGCTTCTAGTCTTGCTTCCTGAAAGTAGGGTATGTCCACAGGGATAAGAAGTTCCTCAGAGTGTTCTTGCTGGGTTCTGTGGCCCCAAGAGAAGAAAGTGTTGCCCCACCTTTGCTGAGAACAGTCCATGCAATGTCCTGAACAATGTCCCCTCTAATTTTCTGACCCTTGTAAGGGGAATCACAGTATCTGTAAATATCTGACCAACATTCTGAATGCAAACCAGTGGAGTGAGTTATGTGCTAGGAGACAATTACACTATGTATTGTGATTTATAAAAGATAAAAATCAAGATCAAGAAAGAGGAAAACAGATTAAAGTTATATATCATTAAGATGTATGATTTGCTTGCTAAATTGTAAAAGGTAAAATAAGTTTATTAGTAGCACTAAACTGTCAATATGAATAGACTTCCTGTACTGAATACATACACAGACAAACAGACACAGACACACACACACAAATGGATATACTCTGCAATTTTCCCCAATCCTAACCCCCTTATTGTGACCACCAAAGCAGACACACACACACACATACACACACACACACACACACACACACACACACACACACACACACACACACACACACACACACACACACACACACACACACACACACACACAGACCTGAGACTACTGAAACCTATTTAAACACACACACAGATGCTGCCACACACATACAGACACTCATACACTCCCCACCACTACTTCTTTCCAGGCACCTACCTGATGTTATTTTATGTTGTCTTTCCCATTTACTACAGTTGTGGACCACAGCTTTTCAACCATGTTCATTAATGTAGCCAGCTATGCTAATTTATACAGCTTGGCTCTGTATATCCTTTACTGCAGGCATTTCTTGGGGAGAGCACATGGCTAAATAGCATAGACTGCTTTCCCCAAATAATTAGCATGCATCATGGCTGTGGAGGCAGCCAACATAATGATCCTACAGATAATGCAGAATCACTGTTGTGAGCCTGTCCCTGAATCAGAAAGGGCTGCCGCCATTGGTAGACGTCATGTTAGTGCTTGCCACAGGTGACAGCATTTTCTGAATCGCACCCAATGTGTATAAATAAATAAACAAATAATTACATGAAAAAAACAGCATTTACAAACCAACAGGATGTAGCTTCAACAACATACCTGATTACAAAGTAATTAAATAGCACAATTAACCATTATGAAAAAAAATCAAGTAGAATGTATAGGATTGTGATCAGGTCATGGGTCATAACTGTATTATTATGTGTTCGAGACATGGATGGCAAAATTTCACTGCCTTCTCTCTCAAAGTGAATCATGTCGAGAACATATAATGGGAGGTTAGGATAAGAGACCCAATCCTACTTCTTTATAGTGCATGGAGCTTTATCTGCTCCATGTACTACTAGTTATATAAGGAAAGATAAAAAAGTACAAAGTGTCTTGCTGGCTTTTAAAGTTCTAAAGCACTTAGTGACCACTGTCAGACAGAAAAACACATCTTACATCAGGGAAAGAAAGGAAGTCAGGGACAGATTATTGGCACAGACATCAGGCAAGAAAGTAACTGTTTTATATTCTGCCACTATCATTTGCTGGCTTGTATCATCAGGGCTTACTCCGTAGTGAGAGACTGGATCTTAACAGAGTTTGGGGGTGCTTAACAAATGTTAAGATCATTTCTCACTTCAGAAGCATTTAACTACTTTGCCTTTTTCCCAGTACTGGAGTGAAATTGTGGTGGTCCATGCACTACAAAGAAGTTATGAACAGGGAAAGGTATAGAGAAAACTGAAGCAGTGGTATTAGGAAGATGAAAACACAAATTTCAGAAAGAAAATAGTAAGGACAATGTTTGCATGGCAATATAAAACTGCACACAAATCCTACATACAGCTTCTTTCCATTGTTGCAGGTGTTTTTTTATTTATTTGTTTATTTATTTATTTTGGGCACAGCAGTAAAATCCTATTATGTAGCTCTCTATTCATTAAGAAAAAT
The DNA here is from genome assembly GCF_019279795.1 of Protopterus annectens. Taxonomy (NCBI): domain Eukaryota; kingdom Metazoa; phylum Chordata; order Ceratodontiformes; family Protopteridae; genus Protopterus; species Protopterus annectens. The sequence goes on along the minus strand of NC_056751.1, from coordinate 434,282,835 downwards.
CTATCATTCAGTTTTATGGGTGTCGGTTTCAAACATAGGCCTCTGGTGGAGCTGGGATCACAGAGGACACTGGATAATATCAGCTGCAAGGCTGTCTCTGAATTTCTTGTCTTTACATTGTGCATAATGTTATGAGGCAGAAACTCAAAGGGCAGCCACATCACAGAGCCACATACCTCTACACCTTAACTGTAAATTCAAAAGCCAGTCGTGGTAAGATGAACAACTTCTGGGGAAAAGAAAGAAGGGACAACCACTCCGCACTGCCCTGTTTTGCACAGACATTTCAAATTCAAATATTTTTCAAGACTGTGAAAAAATCTTTCCTGATCAGGAAAAAAATAAAACAAATGGATACAGCTTCTTATAAAATGAATACTTGAATTGCAGTGTAGGAGAGAGAGAGAGTTTGTGTCTGAGATTAATATGGCTACTACAGGTACCTTATGTTATCAGCATTGCTCTGAAAAAAATCAGATAATTTGCTTATAGATAAAGTATTTTCTCCCCAAATTGCTTTGAGTAGAACATTTTTGATGGATTAGAAGGCCGATACATACAGTTGCTTTTTTGTTATGTTTGTTTTTTGTTGAGAATCATGACACTGAGAACACCGACATGCCAAATGAGCGCTAGTGGGTAAGTATGCGATAGTGACGGATGTCAAGGTTAGGGTGCGGGTAAGGTAAGTATGTGATAGCAACGGTCTGTAGGGTTAGGGCGTGGGTCAGGTGAGTGTGCGATAGTGACAGACGTTATGGATAGGGGCGGGTTAAGTGAGTTAGGGTTAGGGCACGGGTTAGGTCAGTGTGCGATAGTGACGGACCTTAGGGTTAGGGTTTGGGTTAAGGTTAGTGCATAGATAGTTGTGTATGTAAGGTTCAGTGTAGGTTTGTAAGGCTTTTGGTGTGCTTGTGTTGTGTGTGTGCTTTTTGGACAGGGGATTTGTTTTGTTTGTTGACTGTCGGGATTGTGGTTTGTCAGGTATGTGACGTTTCGTGTTTCTGAACTTTCGGTTTTGTGGTGTCGGTGATTTTGTTGTCGGTGTTTTAGCGTGTCGGTGTTGTCAGGTAGACCCATATATGTGTTGTGTGTGTGTGTGTGTGTGTGTGTGTGTGTGTGTGTGTGTGTGTGCATTTTGTAGTGACAGGTTTATGTGACAGACACATGCACATACACACACACACACACACACACACACGTAGATGTGTGTGTTGCGTTTATACATGTAGAAGTATATATATATATATATATATATATATATATATATATATATCTACACATATGGATGTCTATAAGATTTTGCAACATCATTTATCATCAAATAATCACAATTCAAAATGCTGAAAGGGAAGCATGCATACTTCAAGACACAAACTTGGGGCAAGCAAATCACAAAACATTTTTTTTTTTGCAGACACTCAAGTCTGTCTGCACCCCACAGCCTCTGCTACATATATATATATATATATATATATATATATATATATATATATATATATATATATTTATACACACACAAACACACACACACATATATATATGTGTGTGTGTGTGTGTGTGTGTGTGTGTATATATATATATATATATATATATATATATATATATATATATATATATATAAAATCCAGCTTACAAACATTTGATGTGACAAACATTGAATAAACCAAACTGCACCTCTTTCACTCTCTCTCTCTCTCTCTCTCTCTCTCTCTCTATATATATATATATATATATATATATATATATATATATACACACACACACACACACACACACACACACACACACACACACACATATATATATATATATATATATATATATGTGTATGTGTGTGTGTGTGTGTGTGTATATATATATATATATATATATATATATATATATATATATATATATATAAATAATCCAGCTTACAAACATTTGATGTGACAAACATTGAATAAACCAAACTGCACCTCTCTCTCTCTCTCTCTCTATATATATATATATATATGTATATATATATATGTGTGTATATATATATATATATCTATATATATATATATATATATATATGTGTGTGTGTGTGTGTGTGTGTATGTGTATACACATATATCAAGAGAGAGAGAGAGAGAGAGATACGCAGAGATACGCACAAACATTACCCCAAAATGCAGCCAGTTATCATAGAAAATGCAGTCCATCTGTGCAATCTAAAGACAGTAGCACTGTGGGTTAATGGGACTATGCTTCAGATGGTCTGAATAGGTTGTCATGTGAAAGTAAGAGCAGGATGGAATCCATTTATAAGGGTAACAATGGGGCAGTGGGCAGTACTAAGTCTCATGTTTAGAAAATGTGAAAGAATATAATCAGTGTTTTAAGCATGGGGTAGGTTTGGCATAACAGTTAAGGGCTTCACCTTATAGACACAAAGTACAGGGTTTGATTTTGAACTTAGTTTATTGGCTATACTTAAAATGTCCCTTCAGGGTAGTTAGTCTAGTATTCACTTATAATTCTGTTATTGCCTGCACTATTCATTCCATCAGTGCATTTATATTCAAAACAACCATGACTATCCCCTTAGCTCAATATGACTTTTTAGTTATTGATATTTAAATAAATTCGGTCATAGTTGGAGAGTGTTTTTCCTAAAACATCTTTCATTTCTTTCATAATAAACTACTCATCTCTTTAATGATATAACTGGCTTCACAAAATAAAAGTTGTTATGATAACGCTACTGTTTACTAAAAGGTTTAGTTTGTATCACATCAAAAAGGGTTAACTTCTTTTTTGGCTTACTCAGTGATGAATGGAGTCCAACAGACCTCAAATTATATTTATCATAACATAGACAAATGAATGGAACTTAAAAATGTGTGCAGACTGGAGTCCTCAGGCAGAGAGCACACCTCCTGCTAATAATCACAAGCTAAATTAGTTCAGCCTTCGAGGCATGTTATCTTTGGAAACAAAAAAATATGATTATCACATGGACAGGGAATTGTATTTATGGGATGTACAACTGAAAGTTTTGTTGTGATAGCATCTATTCTCCTCTTTGTTTGGCATAATTTAGAGATCAGTTTATGATGGGTTCTCCCAGGAGAGAAAACCTTGGCTTAGCCTTGAAGTGGCCCTCTGCCAAACCAATGGTATTTAATGGGGTGGGGGAGGGGAATAGGATACCACCAGTTTGCTGTCCTGCAGACTAATAGCCATAAGCAGATGAAGCAGAAGTTGGATTAAGCAGGATAAACTCTGAAATCCCATGTGCTGGGAAGGGTTAGAAGGAATACACTGCAAATGTATCACTGTGAGCAGATCAGATGGCAAAACAATCGATAAAAATATCAGTTAATGAATGGGGAATGGCAAATATTGGAATCAATCAATGCTGTTGTTACTACTAGGTAAAATATATATGTCAAATGCATGTTGAATGCTTGCCTGCATCCAGTTAACATTTTTGTGATCTGAAGATTTTGAACTGACTCCATTTGCCATTATAATTTAATGAAATTCACGTATATGCTTACTGTGGAAGAACCATAGTTTGCTTGCTTATTTATCTAATAGCATTATGTATATCAAAGGTAGCACATTTACAAAAAGGAATACTTTGTTAGATTGAAGTAACATAACAAAAATAATGCTGCAGAGTGAGACATAGATAATAATATAAAACTGTATCTGCTGATCCCAGCGTAATGAAGGATAACCAGAAGAGTTGTAAACATAAACTAACATACTCCAGTTTTGACTAACACAGAGAAGGGCAATACTATGTAAATACTACAAATATACAGAAGACAATGAAAATTACATCGTGTAGGTTGAATGACTTTGTTTTACTCGCGTTCTCAGTGACAGAACTTAGCAATTTAGTAGATATTACACTATGGTAAATAAACAAGGAAAAGTGCATCTTACAGTGGCACATAGACTTCATCTATGTAGTTAAACGTATTTGTCAAACTACCAAGACTCATCCTATAACAGACCAAAAGCATGTAGAAGCTGCTTCAAAATCTACTGAATGCACAGTATCAGTCCTTGTATGTCCAATGAGAAGACAACTGAACATGGACCTTGTAAACTTATACATGATGACAAACACTGTCATTGTCTGCCTACCTAACCTGCCACCCTCTCAGCTTTAAAAATCATATCTAGGTACCTTCAAAAATCATAGCTGAGGGTACAAAATCATACCACTCAAAACTGAGTTATATGCAAATTTGCACTCCTTAAAAGAGGTGCTGGAATGATGCATAAATTTTCACTCTTGAAGGGGGTACACCCTGTAGAATTATAACACTTGTGATACTTGAACTCCACCCCCAAAGAAATTAACAAAAATGTGATAAAAGTCAGAAAAAACAAATGTGTAAGCTATAAAGATTCTTAAACTATGAAAACTGCCTTAATAGTTCTTCCAGCAACATATGCTGCTCACACACACACACACACACACACACACACACACACACACACACACACACACACACACACACACACACACACACACACACACACACACACACACATTTCCCTGACAGCCATTTATAGATCTCAGGCAACCATCTCTGCTTTTTTCAAAAGATGTTTAATTTAACCACTAATGCAAGTATGAATAGCTTTCAGATTCACAGGGGGTTCCCTGTAGGAGTGGGCGTGCATCACTGTTCATCTCTTAGCCCACTGTTGTTTATACTGGTGATGGACTATATTAGAAAGTAGGTTGGAGGAGACAGAGAAAGAAAGCTTCTGTATGCAGATGTTGCAGCATTACAAGAAGTCTGAACAAGAACTTCAGCAAATAATAGGAGAATGAAATGTACAACTAAAAGCACATGGGATAACCGTAAGGTAAGACAGGGCAATTGGCATGACAACAAAAATCAGAAGAAACTGAAAAATGTGATAGAATAGGAACTAGTGAAGCAGGTTAACAACTTCAACTGTGTTTGTG